>NC_057716.1:62968298-62987694 GCF_004010195.1 Chiloscyllium plagiosum
CTTGGATCAGCTGCTGCATCTCCCCGCTGTCTGCCGTCTGCTCCGCTACAGCCTGCCCTTCCTTCTGGGTGCCTCCAGACACCGTTTCCGTGCTGTTTTGTGGTACCTTGCTGGTCTTGGGCGGTTCACGGCTCGTGTTGCCACCTCCGGCCATCTGTGCGTCGGTGGCGGCCCCTCGTCTTGGGCAGGCCTTGTACATGTGGCCCGCCTCTCCACACAGATTACAGTTCTTGGCCTCCTTACATTCCTTGGTCGGGTGGCCTTCCTGCTTGCAATTTCGGCAGACGGTCACCTTGCAATCCGCCGCCATGTGGCCTGACCTCCCACAGGTTTGGCACACTTTTGGCTGCCCTGCGTATGTCAGGTAACCTCTGCTCTCTTCAGTCTAATACCAATTCAGTGACCAGCCTACCAGAGCTATGATCTCTGTGAGCAACTGCATCCTAGGTCAGAGGGTCCACAGTACAGTCAGGATGACTGTGAAAAAGGTGAAGAAAAGATCATTGGTTGATTAGACTTTGTTTATGGAAAGTCCCACTGGATTGCTGCAAATTCTGGGTATAGAGCCTTTTTCTGAGTCCATCAGGAAGGATGCAAGCCTGAGAAGGGAAACTATTCAAGGCAGTGGAGGCCTGTAGGTCTAGGCCTCCCTGTACATGGACTACACTCACCATTTTCTGCTTGGATCCGCTGTAAGTGTGCAAACTCATGAGCATCTGAGACCAGTTTGAATCGGCCTCGGGAGCCATGATAAACCTTTGGGAGCTGGGCTGACCAATTCTTTATTCCCTTCATCGACGGGACAGATTACCCAAAGGGAATAAGGTTCAGAGGGGCCAGGGTGTGGCCAAAATCATGGGAGCAGCGGATTGCCAAGGTAAAGCAGAAACTGGTCTTTGGGAGCACTGCTCCCTCTCCATTGCGGGTAAAAACCTGGTCACCAGATGTAAGGCACTCTCTCTTGTTGTATGTGATGGAGGTCCAGCAGCACGGTGGCTCAGCAGTTAGCACTGCTGTCTCACAGCACCAGAGTCCCAGGTTCAATTCCAACCTCGGGCGATTGTCTGTGTGGAGTTTGCACATTCTCCCAGTGTCTGCATGGGTTTCCTCTGGATGCTCCGGTTTCCTCCCACAGTCCAAAGATGTACAGGTCAGGTGAATTGGCCATGCTAAATTGCCCGTAGTGTTAGATGCATTAGTCAGAGGGAAATGGGTCTGGGTGGGTTACTCTTCGGAGGGTCAGTGTGGACTTGTTGGGCTGAAGGGCCTGTTTCCACATTGTAGGGAATCTAATCTAATAATTCTCTGGACCTGCGCTGTTGCAGTTACCCAAACCTGCTTCCACTTCATCTGGAGGTCTAAGATGAACAGTGTCTGCAGGAACTCCATGTACAAAACCTTGGATCGGGGGAAGAACATATCCAATGCTGACCTCATCCAGATGGACACCTTTGTGTGCAGCTGCATCAAGCTGTGCATAGACCCTAGGTATGCAAACACCAAGTGTCACTACATACTGAGGTTCTACCTATCCATGGTGTTGCAAAGAATAGGTCTGGCCACTTTGCTGCAGGACACTCCAAGCTGGACCATTCTGTATCACCTGGCCTTCAAGGAGAAATTTGCAAAGAAAAGCACCTTTGATGACAAATTTATCATGAAATGATCAGCACATAGCATTCTTGAGATCCTGTGTGAAAAGGAGAGGGCGGATCCTATCGCATGGTTCAGTGAACAGCCTGTTAAAGTCATTTAGCAGAATGCCCCATCATCAGAGCTTTCTAACTAGCAGCAAGACATTGCTTGCCAGATGGTGAGAAGGGACTACGTGTGAGATCCTTTGTGTATGCCCAGTCAGTCTGTACCACTGCACACTGCCCTCAAAGCAGCTGAAGGGGTTGAGACCGTCATGCACCTCCTGCTGAAATATGCCTTCGCAAAGGAAGTCCGGAGAAAGATCGATTAGTTTTTGTTGATGTTCATCCCGAGCAGCTCCGTGTTGTACAGTCTGTTCCCTGGGACGCACAGGGAGACAAACTTCAACTGCGCCTGGAGGACCATCAACTCGATTAAAGATGTTCTTTGGTCTGCCAAAACTTGTTGGTCTTCCTGAACAAGGAGGTGACCCCAACCGAGTGTTGTAGACTGGCACTGACAAGGTCTGGGGCTACGTGTTGAGGGATGCGCTAAAGCTTAGGGCAGCTGCTGCCAGGGCACAGTGCGGAAATACCACGGCCTAGTCTTTCTCTTGAAGTTAAATAGGGGTCTGTTCACTTATCAGACTCCCCAGTGCCTCAAATATACGCAAATATTGTTTTATACTAGTAAGAAATTTGTTTTATATGTTGGATAGATTCAAATTCCAATGTTTGTTTGTTCTTCATGTGGTAGCAAACAGAACTGAACTGCTTTAGAAACTACAGACATAATGATAGTTTTTTGAATAAAATACGCTTGAAATGATAAACAAAAGATATTTTGTGTCTACAGTATTTCTACAGTGGGTCCTACTTCCACGTGACTTTCAGAAGTGTGAAGCAATGTGAATGTCTCCGGAAGGTATTCAAAAAGAATGGAGGTGAGGGTCCCCCTCTTTGTCCTATTGGCGGCACCATTGTTTATTGTCCCTGCATAGAGGAGTGAGGTTGTTCAAATTCATATACCCCCACATCCCAGTGGCAGATATCCTGATTTCTGGGAAGATATGCACAGCTTGAAGAAGGCAACTCCAATGTAGTGGACCCCTTCATAACCTGGTCCAGCAAGCGACAGGTTAAGATGATCCTGAAAGTGGACGCCAGTGGAAATATCTACCACCCGCCCTCCAGCTTCATGATCAGAAGGAGCTGAGGTTACCTGACAAATGTGGGACAGCCGAGAGTGTGCTGAACTTATAGATGTTTGGGCACATGGCAGCAGACTGCAAAGCCACCCTTTGCAGGAACTACAAACATGGTGAGGGGGGCACCTCCCTAAGGACTGTAAAGAACCGAAGAGCTACAACCTGTGTGGGGAAGCAGGCTAACTTACAAGTTCTGACAAAGGCAGGATGGGGGTTGGGTGGGTGGGGAGCGTGCGGTGGTGCTAAGGCACATGTTGCCATATGGCCCAGAAGTGGCATTAAGAGAGAGCTGTGGACCCACAAAGGACAGTAAGGTGCCAGCTTCTAGCAAGAGACCAAAATGAGGAGCACCCAGAAGGAGGGACAGGCTGAAGAGGAGGAAAAGGCAGCCAGTACAGAGGCACAGCAACTGGCTCAACCTCAGTCTCAAAACAGATGCGGTGAATGGAGGAGGAGGAAACGAAGGAGGCGGGAGAATGGATACCGGTGAGGAAACAGCCAGAAAAGGAAAACATGTCAATCCCCACAGGCCCACAGCAAAATGGAGAAAGTCACTCCATCAGCTCCTCTGATGATGAAGGCGTGTGGAGGGACGGCCACCAACAAAGAAAAGAGGCACAGTGCCACGGAGACACAGAGTCATCTTCAATGACAAAACCACAAGTGAACAGGTAAGTGATTGGGTCCACAGGTAATTTTGTTAATGCTGGCAATTTTGAGATTTTATGTGCATAGCATTAAATCTTGTATTTGATATGTTTCCATGTTGGCTTACATGGCCAACTTCAAAGAGGTGCTTCTGTTTCTGCAGGAGTCTGGGGTCCCACACTTCAGCAGCTGCATGAAATGGTTGAGCTTATGGTCCCATGGGCCTTAAAATTATTTGGGTAGAAAACTATAGCCATTTGCCCGGCCTTGGTATTCTGCAGTGGGAAAGCAACTTCACCAGCTCTGAGGTTAAGGAAGTGATGGGCGGGTGCCTTCTCATAGCAGACCTTATGAACTGAAACCCTGCCCAAGACTAATTAACGTGAGTGCCCCGGTGATCGAGAGTGAGCGGCTGGCCATCCTGCAGCAGTTCCCATTGCTGCTGGCAACAACCATGCTGGTCATTCTGGCCGGAGACTTCGACTGCATCACCAATGCAGGTGGGCGATCTGGAAGGGTTGACAGCAAACTGGACACCACGTTCAGATTCCTGGTGGAGATGGTTAAAGTCACCAAGCTGTACAATGTCTCCAGTACCCCTACAGACAGCACAACATAGATATCCCTGGTCAACGGCAGGAAAAACTATCCACTCAAAGATAGATTTCCTGTTTGTGTCCTGCGCATTCTCGGTTAGATGCACTGGCATCAAGCCATTGTTCTTCTCTGACCACTGCCTGACTGTCACCTACAGGATGGCTAGCAGTCTGGCAAGGGAACATTGGAGTTGAATGTGAAACTGTTGACCCCAGAAAACTTCAAGGAGCTCAAAGGGGATTACACAGGTTGGAGAACAATGAACCCCATCTTTGAGTCTGCAGCGGACTGGTGGGAAACAGTCAAGGGGATCAATATGTTCTTTATCCTCAAACGTGTTCAGCAAGTGAGAGAAAGATAGAGAAAGCTGTCCAAACTCCAGAAAAGCATGCAGAATCTACTCCTGCTGCACATGGTGGGGATCTGGAAAGGATGATCTCCAGGTAGTGAAGAGCCAGCAAGACTTGCGCTTTGCCTCAGAGGCTTCCATGATAACTTTCTGGTCCAGGGTGCACACCAGCGAGCAGGATGAGAAAATACACAGAGAGATCTCTGAAATCAGCAGCCTGACAGAAAAAGATGGCTTGGTAACGTCATCTCAGTCTTACATCCTGAGGATCAAAAGATCCTTTTATACCAGACTTTATGACATGAAGCCCACAGACAGTGTGGCCTCCCAGTTGCTCCTGTCGTCTATCATCTGGGTCTCAGGCAACAGCATGTAGGAGAGGCTGGACCAACCATTATCTCTGGATGAGCTGCCCAAGGCCCTTGAGTTCTTAGGAAAGAATAAAACTCCCAGAAGTGAAAATGTACTGGCTGAGTTGTATTCATCTCTGTGGGATTTGATTGGCCAGGATCTGCTGGAGGTGCTTCTTGCAGGTAGCATATGTGAATCCAAGAGGAAAGATATCATCACCCTCATCTACAAGCAGAAGGGAGAGAAGGAGAAAATTAGAAATTGGCTACCAATTTCATTGCTGATTGTAGACTACAAAATTCTGTCTGAGGTCATCGTCAAACAGGCCAGGTCTGCTCTGAGATTGGTGATTCATCCCGACCAAACCTGCGCAGCACCAAGCAGGAATCTCGCTCCTCAGGGGTACGATCACCTATATACAAGACAGGGGTTGGGCATCTGTCTCATCAGCCTGGACCAGGAGAAGGCCTTTAACAGGATATTATACAAAGGATATGATCTCCAAAATGGGCTTTGGGAAGGGAATCCATAATTGGATCTTACTGTTCTACACCAAGCTATGGGTCAGCCATGATCGGGATGAATGGCGGAGCAGGCCTGAAGAGCTGAATGGTCTCCTCCTGCTTCTATGTTTCTACTTAATCAATGGGAATCAAAAGCTTCCTCATCAGATCTGGAATCAGGTAAGGCTGCCCATTCTCTCCTGCCTTTTTTTGTGTGTTGTATACTTTTGCATAATCCATCAGAAAGGATGTGAGCTTAACAGTGGTGACTGTTCCACGCAGCCGTGCTCTGTAAGTCAAAGCCTCCCTGTACGCGGACGAGGTCGCTATTTTTGCTCAGATCCACAGTCAGTGCACCGACTCAGTAGCATCCCTGACTAGTACAAACTAGCATCAGAGCCAAGGTAAATCAAGGCAAGAGCAATCTGGGAAATGGGTCAACCAACTGTTTACCTCCTTCATTGTCATGATAGATTTACCTGAACATGCTGGGAATATCAATCAGAGGGGCTAGGGTGTGCAAAAAATGTGGGAGAGGTGTAGTGCCAAAGTGAGAAAGAAACTGGGCAGGTGGGAGCACCTCTCCCTCTCCATTGCGAATAAAAAGCTGGTCACCAGATAAGACCTACTCTAGATGCTGTTATTTGTCACACAAGTCCAACCCATTCCCTGAGCCTACGCCATGACAGTCACCCAAGCCACTTTCCACTTCAGCTGGAGGTCAAATATGGACTATGTCTGCAGGGACAAAGTTGACAAAGCTCTAGATAAGGCATGGGGGAAGAACATACCCAATGCTGCTCCCATCCTGAGAGTCACCTTTACAAGTGGTTGCACTAAGCTGTGTTTAGAACCTTGGAACTGAGATTCTACCTGCCCATGATGTTGCAATGGATGGATCTAATCTTGGTATCCTGACATTTTCTCTCAACTGTCCCTCATGGATAAGTTTGGAAAGGGAAACATCTTCAACCACAAGTCTATCAGGCAGTGGTCAACTCATAACATTCTTGAGACCCTGTGGGAAAAGAAGAGGGCTGATTTTGTCAGGAATTTCCCTGAGCAGACTGTCAAAGTCATTTGGTAGGATGCCTCTCATCACCAGAACTTTCCAACAAGCACCAAGACTTGACTTGATCAGTGGTGAAAAGGGCATTGCCCAGCAGATCCTTCATGTGTGCTTGAACTTTCTCCAGCACCACCCTCTGCCCTTGAAGCAGTGTACTCATGAAGAGACTGCCACTCATCTCCTTCTGGAATGTGACTTTACAAAGAAAGTCTGGAGAAAGATTCAATAGTATTTGCCAAGATGCATCCTGACAGCTCCATAATGCAGAAATCTGCACTTTATCGTGTTCCCCGTGACACATACCAAGCAAACATCGACTGCACCTGGAAGACCATCAACTCAGTGAAAGACGCCCTTTGGTCTGCCCAAAACCTTTTGGTCTTCCAGTGTGAAGGGTTAATCTCAGCCAAGTATTGCAGACTAGTGCATTCCAAAGTCCAAGGTTATGTGCTGGGGGATCCACTAAAGCTTGGGGCATTGACCACCAAGGGGCAGTGGGAAAAGACCACTGTCTAAGGTCTTTCTGCTAAAGTACAAGGGTCCATTCAGTTCTCAGACATCCAATTGTCTCAAAATGTATATAAATATTTCTCCTGCATGAGATAAAAATGCCTTGTTTTTCCATAGTAGCTCTGTGGGATGTCAAATTCCGCTATGATATTTATATCATATAAATATATGACATATGTTTATAGATATTCACAGATTCAAGCAATAGCAGGATGGAGTCCTTTTAGTTTGTCTTCAAATTTATGCAGTATACACTACTCAGAATGTGTGTCATTGTTTAGCCTCCATTACAGCTGAAACCTGAACAGTCTTGGAGATACTACCGATATAGCAAGTCATAAATGGTTTAAAATTGCCCTCTGTCACCATGGGAGACAAAATTCTGGTGAAGGAACAATAGAGAAGATTGGAAAATGAAGTCTGGTGGATGTTTTGAGCTACAAATCCTCCTGTCACATTTCCTCTATCTCACTAAGGTAGCATCAGACAAATCTACACCCAACAATCTGTTCTGAATACTCCTTTTTGCATTTTGACAACTGTAATAAATTGCACCATGGCAGCTGAAACAATTCAAAAAATTCTAAAACAATCAATAATATTCTAAATTAAACAATTTGCTATTTTTTATAGTCTATCTTTTTGATGATGAAATCAAATTAGTTATAATCATAGACAGATGGAAGATTTTCAGTTTGGATTGGAATCAATCTGAATCCAAGTGTTGGAAAGTGGCCGTGTTTCAGTTTTTCAGAGTTATGAGTTTGTCAGAAACGCTGATTATTTTGAAATAATCAGATTCACTGAAATATCTGTTTGGAGAGAAAGACAAATTTATAGGCACTAAGGTTTCTTCCTTATTGAATACATAAGGTTGGAAAAATGGTAAACTAAGTCCAGAAAGAGTTGTTGCTTAACTATTAGCACAGACCCATTTTCAAAGATCATAGAATCCCTATAGTGTGTGTGTCAAGTCCTACATCAACATTCTGAAGAGCATCCTACCCCACCGCTGTAACCCTACGTTTCCCATGTCCAATCCACCTAATCTGCTCATTTTAGGACTGTGGGAGGAAACCAGAGCACCTAAAAGGGACCCACTCAGACAAGGGGAAAATGTGCAAATTCTACACCAACAGTCACTTGAGGGTGAAATTGAACTCGGGTCCTGGCACTGTGAGCAGCTGTGTTAATCACTGAGCCACCATGTCACCCACAGAAATTAAGAGCCATGGAGTCATAATGTCACACAGCACTGAAACAGACCCTTCGGTCCAACCAGTCTGTGCCAGCCATAATCCCAAACTAAACTAGTCCCACCTGCCTGCGCTTGTCCCGTATCCCTCCAAACATTTCTTATTCATGCACTTATTCAAATATCTTTTAAACATTGCAACTGTCCCCACATCTATCATTTCCTCTGAAAATTCATTCCACACACCAACCACTCTCTGCATAAAAAAAATTGGCTCTCACGTCCTTTTTAAAGTTTTCTACTCTCATCCTAAAAATATGCTCCCAAGTGTTGAAAATTCCACCCCTAGGGAAAAGACATCTGCCATTCGTCTTATCTATACCCTTCATGTTTTAAAAGTTCACCTATCAACCTCCTACACTCCACTGAAAAGAAATCCAGCCTATCAAGCCTATTTTTATACTCAAACCCTCCATTCCTGGCAACATCCAGTAAGTCTTTTCTGAACCCTCTTAATAATATCTTTCGTATAACAGGGCAATCAGAAATGGACACAATATTCCAGAAGATGCCTCACTAATATCCTATATAACTTCAACATGACATCCCAACTCCTATACTCAAAGATCTGAGCATTAGAGGTAAGCATACTAAATGCCTTATTAACCACCCTGTCTACATAAGAAGCACACTTCTAAGAATTATGTACCTAAACCGCTAGTTCTCCTTGTTCTACAACACTACCCAAGGCCTTAATTTTAATTGTATAGCTCCTGTCCTTGTTTGTTTTACCAAAAAGGCAATATCTCTCATTTATCCAAATTAAACTCCATCTGCCACTCCTCTGCCCATTGAGTCAATTGATCAATATCTCTTTGCAATCTTAGATAGCCTTCTTTACTGTCCACTATACCCTGAAGTTTACCAACCATGCTTTCTATATTCTCATCTAAATTATTTATATAAATGAGAAACAAAAGTGGACCCAGCACCAATCCCTGTGCAACACCAGTAGCCACAGGCCCTCACTCTGACCAACAACCCTCCACTACCATTCTGTGTCCAATTTTGTATTCAATTGGCAAGCCCATGCTGAATCTCACGTGATCTAACTTTACTAATTATTCTACCAAGTGGAACATTGTCGAAGGCTTCACTGAAGTCCAAGTAAACACCAACTACCATTCTGCCCTCATCAATCTTCTTGATTACTTTATATACCAAACTTTTTCATGTTCCTCAAAGCATTATTTTTTCTTTTCTCTAAAGTCACTTGACTTTCTGTGAACAGCAAGTACACTATGGAACACATTAAACTGAAGACTTCATTTCTGAGAAAACACATGATAAAAGCCCTATTCATAGAGACAAAGAGTAATACAGCACAGAAAGAGACTCTTTAGTCCAACTCATCTGTGCTGACCAGGTATCTTAAAATGATCTATCCCATTTACCAGCATTTGATTTATATCCCTCTGAACCTTTCCTATTCATGTACCTATTCAAATGTCTTTTAAATGTTGTAACTGTACCTGCCTCTACCACCCTCTGCATTAAAAAAATTGCCCCTCAGATCCCTTTTAAACCTTCCCTATCATCTTAATCCTATACCCTCTAGTTTTGGACTCCTTAACCCTGAGAAAAGCATCTTGGCTACTCACTCTATTCATATACCTCATGATTTTATCCACCTCTGTAAGGTTACCCCTCAGTCTCCAACACTCCACAGAAAAAAGCCTCAATCTATTCAATCTCTCCCTATAGCTCAAATCTGCCAATCCCAGCAACATCCTTGTAAATATTTTCTGAATCCTTCCTTTTTTAAGTTTTGCAACATCTTTACGATAGCATGGAGAGCAGAATTGAACACAGCATTCTAAAAGTGTCCTCACCAATGCCCTGCACAGCCGTAACAATCCAGAAAATATCCAAACAGTTCCATAACTTCTGTTTTACACCTAGTGCTTAAATATAAATGTGCATTTCTAACAAGGCAAGAATGATATGAATGAAGATTTTAGCAGCACAGAGCTTAGGTAGCAGCAAAGTCATGTGATATTATTGGAAATCTTATTAATGGCAAGATTTTGAATTTATCTCAAGGTCAAATATGACTACAAATTTGCAAGCAAACTCGTTTAATCTTAGATTGATACCAGGGAAAGAGATGAATTCCGTAGCTAGGAAACAAAGTTGGGAAAAAGTGACTGGGAGAAGCCCCAATGAAATTCCAGGCACTGATATCTTGAACTGCGAGAAATCTGGGTTGTAACTGCCTCTTACCTCCTTTACATATTATCTCCTCAGATGTATTTTTTTTATGACTCCCTCAGTAATACAGGAAGAAAATCCTTTTTGTAATGTGCTTTTCCAGGGACTTCAACATAATCTTTTAAACATACTCTCCTGCAGTCTTAATGAGTCAGAGAAGGAAATTTAAACGAGTACAGTGATCATTTATTTAAATCTAATGGTTATCTGAGCAAGTGCAAAGGTAGTGAGAAGGCAATCTCAAATCTCATGGCTGAATAAAATATGGGAAATGCAGATGATTGAATAATACATTTATACCATGGTTACCACAAATGTAAAAGGTGTAAAATCACTTGTGTGACAAAAATAAATAAAGCTACAGATTTAATTTTTAAAAAGGATGTGCGTCTAGAGTATTTTAACACTTTGTAGAATATATTGTGATTAGAGTCAGCTTCTGGTCTAGTACCTAAAATTAATGAGATCTCATTGAAAAATCCATAGCTCATTAAAAACTAATTATCATCATTTGTATTTGTGAAAACATCCTAGCCTTTTTTTGCCATGAAATAAACACCTTTATTCAAATTTAATTTAATAATCCACATGCAAATTTTCACATTAAACAATAAGATTACTTGGTTAAATTAGCCAAAGGCAGCAATAGGTCTGTTTAAAAAATCTCCAAGAAATAATTTTAAATAACTTTAACATGTCTAAGAGCTTTATGTGGAGATAATGAGCATTGTGAAGGAAAACAGTGGTCTACCATTAATGAGGAAAGCAATAACAATGTCCTTCCTGTCAAAGGTCACACAGTATTATTGAATGTTCCTGAACAAGGAGTTCCTGAACTTATTTATAGGATAAGAATGTCACTGGTAGGAATCTAAGTCAATGCCTTCTAAGCAAAGGAAAAAAGGAAGTAAGCTGCATCTATTTCAAGCAGTGAAAAATAAAGGCTTATAATGCTGTCATTGTAAAGTCACGCTTCTAAACTGTGACAATTTCTGAAACAAAACATTTTGTGAACAGAAAACTCAAACAAACTCTTGTTTTAACATTGCAATGATAACATGATATAATATTATAAGTTTCCTAAGTTTGATTAGATATTGTGTTTAGATTATGTATTGATGCTGTCTCCTGGATTACTCTTGTAGATTTGATCTTTTGTTATGGTTGGCCCTGTGTCACTTTTATTGGAACAATAAGAAATAGGCAGAACCCTGTCCTCTATAGAGCTGCGGCTTCCACAAACGGTTTCATAAAACTTTCTAACGAACACACTGTTAAAGGTTTCTTTACAAGGCGTCACAAAGAAGGGGAATAGTAATCAATTAGAAGAATTTGCTGACTAATTATCAATTCTATATTTGAAAAGAATCAGAAGAAACTCCTGCACATAGTTTTTATTTCTGAATAAAATGGGGCAAGTCATGCACAAATAGTTTACTGAAGAGATGCAAGATTGTGCAGACATTATTGATTTAAGTGTTGTGTACAGTAAATCTATAAGGCACTTTGATGAAGAATAGACTTTTTGACTAGGTCAAATAGTGTGTATTTATTTTACTTTAAAAATCAAACCAAGCCATTTGTCATTGCCTCCATCCACATTTCAAATAGCTCTATCAATGTGCCTTTCTGTTTATATCTGAGGCATGTTGGAGATAAATATATTACGCAGGCGTTTAAGTTTGAGGCAGGAGCACTGAGCCTTTAACAGTAAAAACAGGATTTCATTGGTCTAACCACATAGAAGATTCATACCCTGTAGTCAAAGCTCATATTCCTCTAAACTGTAGTTAATGCTGTTTTAAATTAAATACATCTGATAATGCTTGATAGATTACAAAATAAATCATAAAATTTCAATTGGAAGTAATGTTATGTTCATGCCAATATGAACTCATGAGCCATAAATATAGTCTTATAAACTATAAACCTTAAGTGAACATTTTTATGCAAAATCAAAATGGAGCTAAGAGGTCAGGTGACCCTTTCTTTCCTATCATTACACGTGGAACTATAAGATCCCTGAGTTAATCTTCATGTCTAGACTAGTCTTGAAAAATGTCATTTAAAATTAAAATTACTCTTCTTGTGGTTAACAGTTGCAATCTTACAACTCATTTAAACGATGGCTTTCACATGTTTTTAAAATCCAGAAGATGGGTGTAAAATGTTCTATTTGCAACATGTATGTGGAGGGGTGATCCTCCGACTTCATGGTTTGACAAAGGCTTTACCATCTGAAATTATTTGTGATAACAATGGGAAGAAATGCTTTGATTTTATGACCAAAGCTAGGTTTCTGGTAAGGAGTTTGGAGCAGCCAGGAAGAATCATTTAGACCAGTGAAGAAAAAGTCATTGCCTAGGAAACACAAGCAGGTCAAAGCATAGAGTTTGTCTTAACCTCACTACCTGTGGAATTCAATGAGGTTTTTTTTAATAAGCCTTCAATATTTTACATTTATTGTTGTGGAACAAGAGAAATCTGACTACTAGAAACAATAAGTAATAGTGAATTTGTGTTCCTAAACCTCCAGCCACATTTATTCAGTAGAATAAAAGGATTATAATGCTTACATCATTTTAAGCCTTCACCCTGAATGAATTATGATGAAGAACTCTCAACCTCTAAAAACCTAAATGCATGCTACTTTTGTAATCACAATCCTTTGTTGAGAATGTGTCTCTCTGAATGAGTGTGCAACTGTGTGATGATGCACATATTTTGGGTTTTGAATAATAAGAATTTATCTTAGAATTTCTGAACAAATCTGTCATTAATCTCTAGCTGATAATTACAGCACTGAGAGATTAAAACACTTTTTTAAAAAGAAGCTGTCTTCAGTCAGAGACAGTAGGAAAAATGAATGCTATCCTTATCATTGCCCTTTTCTGTAGCAGTAAGGTTTCTTTCTTCCCCTCTTCTTACATTTTTCTGCCATATTGTGAAGAAGGAAGAGATGCTGCTTATTCAATACATGCAACAGATATAAATAGTTTGTAACTTATTGTTCATAATCACTGAGGCAGCCAGCTGTGGCTATTTAATTGATTCAGAAAAAGAGGACATCAAGCAAGACACAAATTTGTCACCAAAATAGTTGATGGTATAGTCTCAGACCCATACAGATGTTGAGCAATTTCTCATTAAGATTCATCCTTACAATCAATGTTGGTTATTAGGCAAATTGACCAGAGGTGTTTAAAATTATGGAAGAGTGCAAGAATGAAGAGTCTGTTTCCACTATTTGAGAGGTCCAGAATGATAGACAATTGATACAAGATTAATTGTAAAGCATTGAGAATCGAGGGTAGGATAAACCTCTTTACACACAAGAACTTTGGAGGTCCAGCGAGGTCTAGCTCGACATCAGGAGCAACTTTTAACCAAGTGTTGGGTTTTGAAGCAAGATTCCCGCTAGGCAGCTGTATACTAAAGGGAATTATTGCTTGTCAACAAGTTTATTAACTGCACATCTTGTCTCATTAATATGTTGCTTTCTACCCTCCCTACTAAATAAACAAGACACTGAGAATTCTTGACATGGAGGTCTGGGCAGATAGCTAGCAAACTCAGCTTGCAGCTTGCTACATGTTGGTTACCACACAACATTTCAGAGCATGATCCATGGGCATCAGCCTTATGTCCCCTTCATCCACTGACTTTGGCATCTGATAATGCCAATAACACAGGATCCATATGCCATCCCCCAATCCAATTCCAAAATGTTTAGGAAGCTGGGGCCTGTGTTGCAGTGAGTGCTGGCAACTAGCAACAAAAGGCTGCTACATAGACACATTGCATGCTGGAGCAAGCACCCAGCTTTCTTCAAAACTACATTTTGTTAAGAATTAACCTACAAATAGATATAAACATACATTAGGATTAACATCAAATCTGCCTAGGATCAGTTATGTGTTTGAACAAAACTGAAAGCAATGAGATTCTAGATATATCTCTTTGAACACAAGTTTAAGTAATCCTAATGTTTTTGTAAGACTATTTTTAGAGTTCTATTGAGATTCATCACAAGAAAAATGCACTTTTTAATGGTTTAGGGAAGTTAGAAATAAACATTCTGTACATTCTACCCAGAAAAGTTATGCTGTATTTCAGCTGTGATAATTTGTTCACTGCTCATGATCCTTTCAACAATAATCCTCAGTACACAGAGATCATTTCACTCTGAATTTATGAAATCGACCTTAAACTGACAAGTTGTCCTTGAAGAAAATATTGCAGCTCCTCTCCACCTAAGCTATGCTACTCAACATAAACCTACATTACAAATTTTTTACATAAACTTTTCCCTATTACTAAGAATTCACAGCAAGGCTCTAATATTACCTAGCCTCAGCAAGATTGTGTTGCTGTCAATGTAGAAGGCCATGCATAAAACATATCTTTATTCTGTTAAAAATGGATAGCAATAATGAAGCTTGCTTATCCTGAGATTTTTGCCGTTGAAAATAGGTCTCTGTAGATTTGTAGTGATGCTCTTAAAAGGTTTTAAATATACAACATTACCATACACAGAGACCCTGAATTGAATTGAATTTCAAAATAATTTAAGTGTTGAAATTAACACAAATAACAACAAATCTGACTAAAAAAGTAAAATAGTCAGCTTATTTAATGTGCATGAATTGGAAGCATCACTGCAAAAACCAGGCAATGGCCTTAATATGATAGTAGGAGCAGTTTCAATGATTGATACAGTTAAGTAAAGAATAATATTAAAGGAATGATCCCATAACCTCCTATACCTCTCTGCTAATTCAGTGAATTAGATTTTCATTATTATTAGTCTTATGTGTGGAATCATTCCTTTTTGCACAATTGTTACTTCCATTTGACAATAAAAAAAAGTTGATGTCAATTCATTCATGTAGTAAAATATCAAAATCTTTCTGCTTTTTGGCCTGAGGACACATCCTCAAACAATTCTGCATACTCACACTTCCATTTATACAACCGATACTGAGCCCTTTCAAAGAACTAGCTAATTGCCTTTCCTATATGCGCTCCCTCTACACTAGAAAATTAGCTGATGCAGTATGGGTGGTGAGAGACCTGTCACTGGCCACTAGGGTTGCTAACCCTGCAGTATTGTCCTGAATTCTGCAGAAATTGAAGATCAATTTCCAAGACACTACTGTCTATGCACAATCCTGGAGAAAATTATAGACATTACATAAGATTGTGACATTTTTGTTATTTTCTTTGAACATTTTGCTTTATGACATATTTGAAAATGGAAGAAAAATGTTGTATGGCTAACAGCTATAAGCATCACCCAGTTGGTTGAGGAATCTTCTTGCTTTCCAATTGGCATAGGAAGGTAGTAGGTCACAAGGATAGATTTCTTGGCTGGTTAATATCTGGAGTGTAGGGGCAAGTCACATGACGATACCTCCAGGAATATCTTTAATCATAGTTGGCAATCCTACAGGCCACAGATGCTTGGCAATCCAGCGCTGGCACTTGCACCCAGAGCAACAGAAAATTAAGTAATTAAGTTGGCCTTGTATGATGTGTATACAGTTGCATTCCATGCTTGGAATGAACCAGCAATGTTATGTGTGGGCTTTAATCTCAGCTATATCCATTCCACTGTTCTTTATTTCAGCTTAATTTAACTGTTACTGTTAGCTAAGTGGGACGCAGTGCTAAAATGATTATGAACCACAAGCTCAAATATGGATAACATTTAAAAAAAAATGTTCAGAGAATTATGAACTTGAAATTTTAACACTCTGAGAAATGAGGATAATTTTACATCTACATGTTACATTTGCATTTTAGTACTTGCTCCTAATTATTTTTAATAGAACTCCCACTAAGGAGTTTTTAAGGCAGTGGGCAGTCAGCTCTGGCCGAGGTGAGAGACAGCTCACACAGACTAAGGAGGAGTATTACACTCCCTTTGCTCTTAGAAGTCCTAATTAGAATGAATTATTTATTCTAAAAAAAGTGAGTCTGACAGCAACATACTGAGAAAATATAATTTATATAAATCAGTGTGCACAGGCAGCTGTGAAATATGGAATTTAGATGACAGAACCTACAAGCACAGATGGATGCATTTATTCAATTGGAGTCCATATTATAACAACACAGATATTATCTTATGCAATTGTTCATATCAATAAACATTGCAAGCATGCATATTCCTTGATCAATTAAAATGCTAACAGCTAAAATTTGCTTCCAAACTTAGCATTCAGCATTCAGCTGAAATAATGTAATGTAAAGAAACTGATAGCATAGCCACTTTGACCAAAAAAAATCTTAAAAGAAGCAGGCTAGATATATTATGCATAATTGTTCGAAAATTCAACACTTTTTCATAAGCGATGTGGATGGACGTCGTTTGAACCACCATGGCTATGCCACCTGAAGATGATTCTGACCCTATATTCTACCACTTGAAATAGTTTCTCCTTATTGAATGTATCAAAACCATTCATATTTCTGAACATGTGCCATACAGTGAATTTTCTGTTTTTAGCAATGACAGGGATGGGGAATTACTGAAGTTTATTTTCTTACAATGGTTTGCATTATCCTGCTTATTATTTTAAGAAAGTGGATGTTGACACCCCCAGTTGTGGGCAACTGTGCCTACACACTAATTCACTAAGTCAGTGAGCATTATGAGGCCCAAGATTCATCTTGTTCCAATGCATGTGTTAGGTGCCTACCCCTGCACGTAAAGTGGCCCAGTAGCAGCATTGCAATATAAAGTATTCATGAGATCCAAAGTGCAGTTTTAAAGATGTAAAATGTAGCAGAAAGGAGTCATGGTTGTGCCAGGATAATGTGGTGAGACTGGTGCATGTCCAATATCTTTTTCCATGAATGGGTGAGGGACAAGCAGCTGCTTATGGAGTTTGCCCTCAAATCTTGGAGAATACTGACCAAGGAGGAGGCTTGGAGATGATGTTAACAAGCAACAGCCACAAGATACCTGTTGAGAGTTTCACATCAGGAACTGTCGCTGTCTAGTCTCTCCATTGTTTGAGAAATAGTAACCGGCATATAAATGAGATGAGATTAGGCAAATATGAGATGTTAATGTATGGTAAATAGGCCCCTTGCCACTAACTAACAAGATTCTGATCTCACCATTCAAATCTTGGATGGAAAATCAGATTTCTTTCTCTTGATGTTGAGAACCTCATGTTTTTGTTCTTTCCCTATTTTCCCAACTGACTCATCATTTCCCTTTTCACTCAGGGGCTTGAAAAGTCCATCCTGTGTGCTCACTTTGATAGTGAGATTATTTGTATATACAACTGAACTCAAATCAAAATTAATAAAGGTGGTGATAAAATATCTTAGCACATATTTCAATGAAAAGCTGTAAATTTTTATGCTGGTCTTGCTACCATTGTAGGACCTTCCACACAAATTACCACTTCTTACATCAAAACAGCAATTTTACCTCAAAACATTCATCCTTTATTCATTTTTCAGTGCTTTAAAGAATGTGAAGTGCTTTAGATAGCTATTCTTTTGCAATAATGGCAAGAAGTTGTGTATATGAAAATTAGGAATGCGGTTACAAAAGTTATATAGATGTTAGAAATCTGAAATAAAAAGAGAAAATGCTGCAAGTTCTCAGCAGCCTTTTGTCAAAATGAATGAGATTGACATTTGCTGTTTTTTGTGAAGATAACCAACTGTCAATAATAAGTAATCATGGTCTTCTCCTGTTGTCTTAGACTCATAGATGTCTGCAACACAAAAGGTCCTTCTGCCTTTCGAGTCTGGAGTGGTTATATACCATCATTGTCTAAATATTCAAATCCCATTTTATAGCACTTGGTCATACAGTCACAGAGTCAGAATTGTACAGCATGGAAACAGCCCTTTTGGTTAAAAGTGTCTGCACCAACCAGATATTTTAAATTAACTTAGTCCCATTTGCACATCCAAATAATTTGTATAAGTAGATCCAGCACTGATCCTTGCAACACACCATTGGTCACAGGTCTCCAGTCTGAAAAACAACTCTCTACCACCATCCTCTATCTCCTATCTTCAAGCCAATTTTGTATCCAAATGGCTATCTTTCCCTGGATTCCATCTGACCTAACCTTGCTAATCAGTCTACATGCTGAATACCTTGCTGATGTCCATATAGACAACATCCAGCACTCTGGCTTCATTAATCTTCTTTGTCACTTCTTCAAAAAACTCAATCACATTAGTGAGACACGATTTCCCACACACAAGTTGATCATCCCTAATCAATCCTTGCCTTTCCAAATGCATGTAAATTGCCTTGTGTACCGTGGTACACCTAAATACTTCTTACATGCTTCTACCATTGTTACAGGCAATGAATTCCAGATTTCCACCACCATGTGAGTGAAAAGGGTTTCTTCTTTTCTAAACCTCAGGCCGCTAACTTAAATCTATACCTCCTCATCATTGATCTCTCCATCAAGCAGAAAGTTACTTTGTGTTTACCTGTCTACGCCCATTGTAAACTTATACATCTCAATCATGTCTCCCCTCAGTCTGTTCTGCTTCCAGTTTATCCAATTTCTCTTCATAAGTAAAACACACCAGTCCAGGCAACGTCCTGGTAAATTTTCTCTACAACTGTTTAAGAAGGGCGGTAAAGACTAACCAGGTAACTATAGACCAGTAAGCCTGACCTCAATGGTGGGCAGGTTGTTGGAGGGAATCCTGAGGGACAGGATGTACATGTATTTGGAAAGGCAAGGACTGATTAGGGATAGTCAACATGGCGTTGTGCATGGAAAATCATGTCTCACAAACTTGATTGAGTTTTTTGAAGAAGTAACAAAGAAGATTGATGAGGGCAGAGCAATAGATGTGATCTATATGGACTTCAGTGAGGCGTTCGACAAGATTCCCCATGGGAGACTGATTAGCAAGGTTAGATCTCATGGAATACAGGGGGTTGGATACAGAACTGGCTCAAAGGTAGAAGACAGAGGGTGGTGGTGGAGGGTTGTTTTTCAGACTGGAGGCCTGTGACCAGTGGAGTGCCACAAGGATCGGTGCTGGGCCCTCTACTTTTTGT
>NC_057716.1:62987964-62993135 GCF_004010195.1 Chiloscyllium plagiosum
GAACAGGCTGGGGCTGTTTTCCTTGGAGTGTCGGAGGCTGAGGGGTGACCTTATAGAGGTTTACAAATTTATGAGGGGCATGGATAGGGTATATAGGCAAAGTCTTTTCCGTGGGGTCGGGGAGTCCAGAACTAAAGGGCATAGGTTTAGGATGAGAGGGGAAAGATATAAAAGAGACCTAAAGGGCAACTTTTTCATGCAGAGGGTGGTACGTGTATGGAATGAGCTGCCAGAAGATGTGGTGGAGGCTGGTACAATTGCAACATTTAAGAGACATTTGGATGGGTATATGAATAGGAAGGGTTTGGAGGGATATGGGCCAGGTGCTGGCAGGTGGGACTAGATTGGGTTGTGATATCTGGTCGGTATGGACGGGTTGGACCGAAGGGTCTGTTTCATGCTGTACATCTCTATGACTCTATGACTCTATGATCTCTCCAGTGCAATCAGTACCCTCTTATAATGTTGATTCCAGAAATGCTCACAATATTCTATATTGGCTGTGGCCTAACCAATATTTTATGTAGTTCCAGCATACTTTTCCTCCTCATAAACTCTTATGCATTGACTAATAAAGGCAAGTATCCCACATGCCTTCTTAACCACTTTATCTGCCTGTCCCCCATGCAGAGCATGCAGAGCAAGATCTCTCTGATTCTCAGTGTTTCCCAAGAATCTATCATGCATCTCCTTGTCTTGTTTGTCCTGCCCAAATGCATCACCTCATACCTACCTCAATTCAATTCCATTTGTCACTGATCAGCCCATATGACCAGCTCATCTATATCCTCCTTTAATTTAAAGTCTATCCTCCTCAATATTTAAAAATTCTAATAATTTTTGTATTAGCCTTAAACTTACTGATCAACCCTCCTGCATCCAAATTTATGTATCATAAACAGTAAGGGCCCTAACACTGATCTCTGTGGAACCCCACTGAACACAGGTTTCCATTCACAAAAATACCCTTCAACTATCACTCTGTTTCCTGGCACAGCCAACATTCTATGGATCGCATGGGCTCTTAACCTTCGTTATCAGTCTCCCATTGGGTCCTTATCAAAAGCCTTGATGGAGTCCAAGTAGATTATGTTGAATGCATTGCTCTCTAACACCTGGTCATATCTTCAAAACATTCAATCAAGTTGGTCAGAAAAGACCTCCTCTTAACAAAACTATGCTGTCTGTTCTTAATTAATCCTTGCTTCTCCATGTGTAAATTAATTTTGTCCCTCAGAATTGCATCCAGTAGTTTCCCAACCTCCAAGGTTAGACTGACTAGTCTGTAGTTTTCTGGTTTAACCCTTGCTCTCTCCTTAGGTAACAGTACCTTCCTGAAGAAGGGCTTATGCCCGAAACGTCGATTCTCCTGTTCCCTGGATGCTGCCTGACCTGCTGCGCTTTTCCAGCAACACATTTTCAGCTATTCATGTACTTATCCAAATATCTTTTAAATCTTGTAACTGTAGCTGCATCCACCACTTCTTCTGGCAATTCATTCTATACGCTTACCACTCTATGAGTAAAAATGTTGCCCCTCATATCCTTTTTAAATATTTCTCCTTGCATATTAAAAATATGTCTCCTGGTTTTGAACTCTCCCACCTTAGGGAAAATACCTTTGCTATTCACCATATCAATGCCCCTCATGATTTTACAAACTTCTATACAGTCACTCCTCAACCTCCTACACTCCAGTGAAAAAAGTTCCAGCCTATTTTTATAACTCAAACCCTCCATTCCCAGCAACAACCTGATAAATCATTTTCTGAACTCTTTCCTGTTTATATTCTTCCTATAACAAGGCAACCAGAACTGCACACGGTATTCTATCAGACATGATCAAATGATGGAGCAGAGTTAACGGCTTAACGGCCTAATTCTACTCCTATATCCTATGGACTTATGCTTAAGTCAAGCTGACTGCAAATTTACATTGCCGCTCCATTTCTCGGTAGTGGAATGGGAAGAGGTTTGGGAGTGATTTATGCCAGGAATGAGGAGATGGCACTGAAGTGGAGAAGAGCTGCAAATGGAACTGTGGCTGTACACAGCAGTAGACCCTGCTGGTGAGGGTGATCACGTTTGGAGAATATTATTAGACTTTATTTATTCACTGTTTAGGTTACTGTAACAAATAACTCAGTAGCCATGATCAAATTCCCATTCACGGCAAAACCCTTCTCCTACTTGATGTCCCACCCTAATATCTCAACTCAAATAAACTTGCTTCTCATCAGGCGGCATTGATTGGCCATCTGATGCCCAGCTTACTATGCTGAGATGGTGGGGGCAGTGCTGATGCAGGAGGGCCAAACAATTCCTGATGTCACCAAAAACCACTATAAAATGCAAACCCTGATTTACAATCAGTGTTAGTTTACAATTCATTGGTCCATTTTTTCTCAACCAACACCAAATGACATAGGAAATTATGGAGTAAATTCATGTACCATTTATTATACAACTGCGTATTTCCCTGAGATTTTAGTTTTGCTCCACTGTTGCCCTCAGTGAGGACAATTATCAAGCAATTATCAGAGATCTGCTCACATTAAAATCAATTGCAGTCACAATTTTCTCTGCACTTAAACCAGTTTTAAAACATTGGGACTTAAAAATAGTACTGGTGGCCTGGCAACATCATGATTTCTGAGCTCCAAGAGTGAATTAAAATTCCCAATTGTTAAAAATCTATTATTGCTGCAAAGATTAAACTGCTAGAACTTTTGCGTATCCACTTTCTGCTATTTGGATTTTTAATGTTCTTATTATTGTGCTATATGTTTGGCATTCATTCAATCAATGAGATTATTTTCAGAAGTTAAATGAAACCTCATCTATTTTCCTACACTGCTTAACCCCAGTAAATTCACTAACACTACAAGCATGCCTTTTCTAATAAATAATTTGTTTATTATTCACTAATATTCCAATCAATTGTGTGTAAATTTATATCTGGAAACATGATTTTTAAAAATTACTCAAGCCCACAAAACAGAAGGAAGTCAGTATACCATTAAAGTCACAGAAATGTGTGTTCTATCAGTCTCATTTTGCAATGGTTTAACAGTTTATGATTAGCTTGGTTAGATCATCTTATGCCTTTATAATCTCAAAAACAAAATCAATAATTATTTAAAAATAAATCATTTAGAATATAGTGACATGGCTTGCCTCAAATTCATTGTCACAATGCCAGTGAAAACATACAAAAATGTCAAAATTATTGTTTTAAAAACATAAAATCAAAGTTTATTCACAATTTTCATTCACTAAGACCTACTCGGGGTTCCAGATGGGGACTAGACCATCACTCACATTGATTGAATGTTATGTTCACTGGAGTGCAACATGATGAGAAAAGCAGCAAAAATTGGAGTAACTTAATAACGGCAAGACCAGTGCACTAGATGGCAAGATTTAGGATCTTCATTGTGTGGCTGGGACATCAAATTCCTTGGATCATACAAAGTCTGAATTGCATTTGCTGATCTGAACTCAGCACTTTTGTGAATCCATCTGATTAAGTAGCTGAAATCAATGGGGCTACATAATCACAATGCAATTCACATTTTCAATAATACATTAGCAAGCAAATTTTGCAAGGTACAGCATGCAGTCTAATTAAAATGCAGCAAATAAAATTTGGGTAGAAAGCTGGTACTTATAACTGAGATTCCTAACAATCATGTATTCCTTCCAAAATAATATAATGAGGGAATAGTTTGGTGAAGGAAAACAAGGATGGTGAGTTGCTCTGGGGAAGAAAATCCATGCTAGCTTTCTACTGTTGCAGAAATATGGAGTACCAGATGCATACAAATAATTATTTTCAAAAAGCAATAACAATAAAGTAATGTAGCTCATGTCACCTTCTCAACAACAATGAGGAATGAGCAACAACCTTGCCAACGACACCTACATCCAATGAAAGAATTAAAAATGGTAAATTATTCATGTAACGAGATAAAATATTATAATCTACATATTTTGGACATTTTTAAAGCACAGTGAGAAATTTTAACTCATTAGAATTTACTTGTGAAAGTGTGGACATGACCATACAATCATGCAATGTAATATCATCAGCTTGCAGAGATGAGCTGAATTATGGTCTGTAGTAGTAATGTCACTGCAGGCCAGAAAATACATAAGATAACTAAAACGGCAAAGAATAGATTCTCATGGAAATCCAAAGTTGGCTGTACAGAATGAGAAAATTTGTTGCTGGGTACTAAGGTCAGTGAGAAATCACATAAGATTACTCACACAGAGCTGGACAACAGAGGAGAGGCAATACAGGTGTGTAGTCGGATCACTGGTGTTGAATATTACTGAAAGGATTGACAAGGGTAAGGGGAATAGCTAATCGCAATTAAGAAAGTAGATAACCTGTGACCATGCCAGGAAGTTCAGAAATGGATTACTAGTTGATCAGTATGGATAGGTTAAACATGCAGATTTTGAAAGGGAAAAAAAATTGCAGTTTCAGCAAAATAATAAGAGTTGTCAAGAATTGGGTAGGAAGGAGATTAACGGATAAGGTGTGGGCCTCATTCAAAAATAATTAGCAGCTAGAAGACTGGAGGCAAAATGTGGGGCAACATTAGACCATCAGAGTATCGCGTAACAGTGATTAGGGGGTTAGATTGCTGTACAGATAGAAATCCACATTTATTGTTGGATTTAAGGGTAGAGGATCAAAGAAAAAGTATTTTGCAGGTAGCAATTTGTAAGGAGAAAATGAGATACACCTGTATTTGCTATCTTGAAGGAGAAAGTGAGGTCTGCACATGCTGGAGATCAGAGATGGAAATGTGTTGCTGGAAAAGCGCAGCAGGTCAGGCAGCATCTAGGGAACAGGAGAATCGACGTTTCGGGCATTAGCCCTTCTTCAGGAAGGAGGAAAGTTGGTCCAGCAGGCTAAGATAAAAGATAGGGAGGAGGGACTTGGGGGAAGGGGCGTCGGAAATGTGATAGGTGGAAAGAGGACAAGGTGAGGGTGATAGGTCAGACTGGGGTGGGGGCGGAGAGGTCGGGAAGAAGATTGCAGGTTAGGAAGGCGGTGCTGAATTTGATGGATTTGACTGAGACAGGCGGGGGGGAGGGGAAATGAGGAAACTAGTGAAATCCGAGTTCATCCCTTGTGGTTGGAGAGTTCCTAGCCG
>NC_057716.1:62994075-63019849 GCF_004010195.1 Chiloscyllium plagiosum
GTCCCTCCTCCCTATCTTTTATCTTAGCCTGCTGGACCAACTTTCCTCATTCCTGAAGAAGGGCTAATGCCCGAAACGTCGATTCTCCTGTTCCCTAGATGCTGCCTGACCTGCTGCGCTTTTCCAGCAACACATTTCCATCTTTGCTATCTTGAAGTAATAGGAAACTACAGCTAAAAAAAACATGCATTTGGAATTTATCACCAGACTGTTTTTATTGTTGAATGATTGTACTGGTCTTCCCCTAGATGCAGTTCAGTCTTAAACACTTGAAACTAAGCATCGGAATATAGAGACTGTAAACGGGAAATACTGAGAGGGGGAAATGCTGAGGAAGTCTGTGTGAACAATTTGTCAAAGCAGAAATCAGGGAATAGTTAAGTAGGACAAGAACAGCAGAGATGGCATTGGAAATGACAAAATGATCAATGTTAGTCTTAATACTAGCACTTTTCCCTCCAAGTCAGAAGATTGTAGCCTGAAGGCACACACTGAAGAACTGAGCCCCAAGTCACTGTGCTGTCCTTGTTGGAAGTGCCATGAAAACCCTGTCCAGTTTCTCAAGTGAATGTAAAATTCCCATGACTCGATCAAAATGAGTATATGACATTCTCACAGGTGTCCCTGACCAATATTTATCCAATAAACATCATCACTAAAATAGCTTATCTGACCATTACCTCATTTACATTTTGATGACTTTTGTCATGTAAAAAATGGCTGCTATGTTTCCTACATTACAACAGTGACTCTATTTCAAAAGTACTTAATTGTTTCTTAAGCATTTTGGAGTGTCCCAGGGTCATGAAATGTGAAATATACATACAAACCTTTCTCCTTTCTATTATTTTCTTAATTTTAATCAAGATTTCAGACGTCGACAGGCTGAATTAGATGGCGGGCTTGAGGGGGGTGCCATAGATGTGTGTGCTGGAATGATGTGAAGTATTTCTTTTAAAGCACAGCTCACAAAAGGCACAACATGCCTGTGAAGATTAACATAAAATTTAGGTCTAACAAGAATAGTAAGCCATACTTATGGACAATGTGACAGCATGAGGTCTATCAGGAAAAAAGTAGTATATTACAGTTTTTGATGAAATAAAGTTTCTAAATTCCTGCATTTTATTGTTATTTCACAAAAGACAAATCAGGGTAACACTGTTAGACCTCTCTGTTCAGGGACCTGGTTTGAATTTACGCAGATTGAAGGGATGAAAACCTTGCTGGTATGGTTTTGACACGGCACACATTTGATCAATTCCATCCAGATTTTAGGGGATACAAAACCATAAATCCATTCAGGGTTTAGTATATTGCCCAGTGAAGTGAAATTGAATACTGATGTTGGAAGAAAACATCACATGATTGTATGATTGAGGTTAGGGAACACTTTTGCAATGTAGTAAGGAGAATTTTGATTTAAATGTGGCCTAAGGTATATCTAATGTGGAAGTGTAGAAACATAAAATTTGTGTTAGAGTTGAAAAAAAACATTAATAACAGACATGATTATCCCTAGTTAAAAAAGGAAAAAGAATAACTGCTTGATTCTCATATTTGTTTTTTTTTACCAAATTTAATAATGAGAACTCTCAGAATCCACAAAGTATTCATTTAATTTAAATTTTAATCGTTCACCAGACTACGTTCTTTTCATGAAAGCTCAGCTTGAGAGAAAATCATGCAATTGATAGAACTAATTAGTACAAAATAGTGAATAATTTACGTATGTGTTAACAGCAATTGTAACTGCAAAGGATTCAAGATTCAGTGGAACTGAATTTCATCTGTTGGGTTACTTATTTAAAAATGATGCAAACCTTTCTGGAAGACAATATGTTTAAAATATTTTCTCTACAGGGTTGTTATTTTAGTACAATCATTCGCAGTTAGAGTGAATGAAGAACATTAAAAACAGGGGAAATATACAGTGAGGTGGCATAGTGCCTTAATGGTTAGCACTGCTGCTTGAAAGCACCAGGGACCTAGGTTCAGTTCTACCCCCGGGTGCCTGTCTGTGTGGAATTTGCACATTTTCCCCTGCATGAGTTTCCTCAGCGTGCTCCAGTTTCCTCCCACAGTCCAAAGCTTAAGTGGATTGCCCATAGTAAATTACCTATAATATCCAGGCATGAAGCAGGCTAGGTGGGTTAGCCAAGGGAGATGCAAGGTTACAGAGATTTCAGGGTGGGGGCAGAGGGAGTGGATCTGGGTGGGATGATTTTCGGAGAGTTAGTCTGGACTTGGTGGATCAAATGGCCTGCTTCCACACTGTATGGATTCTATGATCCTAGATCAATTAAAAGGGAGTGTTACAATTGAATAACAAAAAAGATTCTGAAAAGTTATCTCAAAAGACATTTCAATCTATTTGCATTGGCAAGGATAAAGAAACATAAAATAGGGGACAGGTAAAAATTAGGGGAAAGGAAATTGCAAGTGCCGGCCAACTGATGGAACAGCTCAGCACCTAACTCTCTACAGGTTAGCTCCTGTGGTGAAGGTGGTGGCACACAAGATGGACTCAATGGAATTGCAGGAGATGAAACTTGGTCCTGAACTTTATTATGGCTATTGTGACCCCAGCGTCAGGTGGAAAAGTAGGGCACAAGCTTGCACTTCATGGTGGCAGGACCTGCTTGGCAGTTAGACCATATGGTTAGACTTCACCTCATTGGCACATTTGTGTACTTAATAAGGTTAAATTATCAAATTATACTTTCATAAACTTGTAAATGAAAAGCATATATTTTTGGAATGTTTTTAAGAAAGGATTTAAGTTGGGATTTCTTTATTGGTGAAATAATGTGATGAATATTGAAGGAAAAAACATAGGAGTAAACTGAGATCGTAGTTGGGACACATTTGTACATTTGGGTTCCACTGAGTTCAGCATTAGCAGTAAACATAGCTAAGGCTGTAATACTGATTGGTATACAAGGGCCTCCAGTCAGAAGATCCAAGTTAATGTTGGCTTATTGTTGGGAAGCTAGACGTGTTCTTCCCATTGTTCAAGAACTGCAAGTAACAGCAAAGGTTGGATTGTTGCAGGGAAACTAAGAATACCCTTCCCAATGTTGAATAGTATTGGGTTAGACACTGTTAGTTGTCTTGATACAGTGGACATACTTGGGCTAAATTTTGCAAAGCTGCCCCAAAAAAATGGTATAAAGTAAGAGATGTATCACTGACAAATTTGCATATGTGAAGAAATAGCATTTGACATGCTGCCGTGGGGCAGAGAATGAGCCAGGAGTAGGGCACTAACCAGGAAGTTAGCTTTTCTCTTGACCACTGCCAGTTGATGAATAATTCTCACAGGTGGACCTAATTGCAAGAATCCAAAATTAGACTTCATTTGTGCATAAACTAATTGTCGGAAATTGAGGACTACCATCAGATTACAGTATTCGGGATAAGATCATTAAAGCTCAGTTAGCTGTATGGCTAGTTTGCAATGCAGAGTGGTGTTAAAAGAGTGGCTTCAATTCCAAATCTGCATGAGATATCCTGAAGAACTCTCCATTTCAAACTCTCCCCTCACCTGCAGTGCAGTGACCCTCAAGTTAAGCCACCATCAGTCATCTCTCTCTTTCGAATGAGGTCACCTATGTTCTGGTAAGATTATTGAGATTTTATCTTTACCTTTATGAACGTCAATAGTCATAGAGTCATAGAGATACACAGCACGGAATCAGACCCTTTGGTTCAACTCGTCCATGCTGTCCAGATATCCTCACCTAATCTAGTCCCATTTGCCAGCACTTGGCCCATAGCCCTCTAAGGGCAAAAGTGAGGACTGCAGATGCTGGAGATCAGAGTCAAGATTAGAGTGTGGTGCTGGAAAAGCACAGCAGGTCAGGCAGCATCTGAGGATCAGGAAGATCGACATTTTGGGCAAAAGCCCCCCCATTCCTCTAAACCTTTCTTATTCATATACCCATCCAGATGCTTTGAAATTTTGTATTGTACCAACCTCCACCACTTCCTCTGGCAGCTCATTCCATACATATACCATCCTCTGCATTATGCTAACTTGCTGCCTGCTCCAAGAAGGCTAGCAACTGATGTCCATTTGGTCTCAACGCTGTGAAAAGACACTAGTTTTGGGACCAACACAGATCCGTACTAGTTTTGTGATCACCTCCCCAACCTGCAGTCACACTTCCTGAGAGAGTTAAAATTCAGGCTGATAGCTCGTGAAATAATTTAGACATTCCAGCACTTGTGTGTCTGGTGTGGTAGGTATGCCAAGGCCTTCAGGTACACTTTAGTAGCATCTTGGCCAGTACTATCAATCAGCCCATGTTAGTTTTTTTCTCAATGTGGTAATCATTCATTCGCGTAAATGTGAAATACTGGGAATTGGTGATCAATGTGATAGTAAGTCAGGTATGCAGGTATCCTAATGCTGCTTTGGATCTGCTTTACTAGCTTCATGTAGAAATAAAAACTATCTCTAGTTCTAATCATTTACCAAAATAAGGAAAGTTCATCTTTGTCATACTATCAGTATTGAGGAAATGGTAGGTGAAACAGACTTCATATAGCTGATTCTAAACCTTTAACAAAGGTAATTTCCCAAGTGTCAATTGAGTAAATAACACTTAGTAGTCCTACAAACACAGCTTTGTAAAATGGGATGTAGAATGTTCCCACTCACATCTTAAGGTTAAAATAAAGTTCGTCTGTCACTCAAAGTGCTTTATAAGCACATATAAAATTAAATACTTGGAAATACAGGTGTCCTCCCTTAACCACTCTAATGCATCCTGTGAACTGCACAAAAATAGACCTCAAAGAAAGCAACACAGGCCAATATTGATGCACTTAAATATTATGCATGAAACACTACTGCTACCTAGAGCCCAATATCTGTCACTAACATTTTACTGATTCGAATTACATATAATTCTGCGTTGTATAAATGTCTTTTTGTTTCAATAAAATGAATTATAATTATGGCTAAAGAAGGAACATTTGAAAGTAATTTAGTATCCTTGAAAACATGAATAAATATGTGGTTTATTCCGCTTTATAATGTGCAACATAAGTTATAAATGGCTGTTAAATCTAATGCGAAAGGTAATACTTCTATTTAGGTAGACTTCGAAAACTATTACTTTTGAATTTTGAAAACTAAAAGGGGATCTGTAAAATAGTATCTTTTTTCCAAATTACAAAAATAAGGCTAAAAGAATAGCAAAATTAATGATCAAGTTACACAAATTATATTATATCTTAGGTCGGATTATAGATGACAATTGTAAGAGGAAAGTTAGTTGGACTCCTACAGCCCATCATAAGCCATCATGAAATGTGCTCAATGAAAATGAGAAAATTGAGAGATGAGCAGAAAATGATCTCTCAAATGTTGAAGGAATGCAATGAGATAGTGATTGATATTTAGGAAATTCTGGAGAAAATTATTTACTGAGGAATACCAAAGTGTTCATAGTTCCTTGAAGATGAAGTAACAGGTTGACCGGGTAGTGAAGAAGGTCTTCATTGTTCAATATATTGAGTATATGAGTTGGGATGTCAGTTGTGGCTCTACAGTACAGCGGTTAGGCCAGTCCTGGAATACTGTGTTCAGTTCTGGTTTCTCTGCTATAGAGAAGATGTTGTGAAACTTGAAAGGGCGCAGAAAAGACTTACAAGGTTGTTGCCAGGGTTGGAGGCTTTGAGCTATAGGGAGAGATTGAATAGTCTTGGGCTATTTACCCTGGAGCATCGGAGACTGAGGAGTGACCTTATGGAGGTCTACAAAATCATGAGGGGCCAAGGATGACTGGCCAAGGTCTTTTCCCCAGGGTAGGGGAGTCCAAAACTAGGGGGGGGTTAGGTTTAAGATGAGAGGGGAAAGATTTAAAAGGGACCTAAGGGGCAACTTTCTCACACCAAGGGTGGTGCGTGTATGGAACGAGCTGCCATAGGAAGTGGTAGAGGCTGGGATAATTACAACATTTAAAAGGCATCTGGATGGGTATATGAATAGGAAGGGTTTAAAGGATATGGATTAAATGCTGGCAAATGGTACTAGGTTAATTTAGGATATCTGGTCGGCATGGACGAGTTGGACCAAAGGGTCTGTTTCCGTGCTGCACAACTTTATGACCTTACTAAGAAAGCAGAATGCTCTACTACAGGGTTTTTGAGCCAAATAGAATAGATATAGAATAGAATAAAGAGATGCTGCATAAAAAATGACACAAATATGAATATGATGCATAAGTTAGATAAAGAGGGGTTGGGAGGAGTCTCTTAAGACATAATCTTCCCAGGCCCTGAAAAATCTGACCTATGGTGAGAAATATGGGAGAATCATGTGAGAATTTGAGTAAGTGCATTCTCAATGTGGGAAGTGACAAATCATATTTTCCAGCCAAGCTCTAGACACCGAGATGGAATTCTGTTTAGTGAGTGGCAGTATGCCTATGAATGAGGAATAGCTATTACTGAAGAATTTCACTTATTATCATCCTCATTATTACCAAATTTGCCTCATTATACATTGGTTCCTATCCAAAAAGAAACTAGACACCAAAACATTGCAACTTGATACTCAGAGTGGGATCCTGATGAATTTATCTTGCTGTTTGCTGCTCCAAACCTCCATCTGAAACACCTGGCATCAGGGTCAAAGCATTTTCCATCAGCAGCAGGCACATGTAGATCACATCCATGGATGCTGGCATCTGACACATTCCAGCCTCTCTGCATCACATGGTACATCTCAGACAACTTTATATTTCACTTCTGCAGTACCATGCTGCATTCTGGGGTGCAATAACTGCCATTATTGAGTGAAAAATAACATTTTGTATGCTAACACTTACTCTCTTCGCATACATTAACTTAGCACCTGCCCGGAAACAGTATCCTTGTCATTCCTTTTGACATTCTGATCCTGCAGCCAGAGCCTAAAGGCTCACAGTAGTATTGCAAACCAGATAGCTTATCACGCTTATATACAGGCAAGCGGATAGACATCTTGCTCTATGGCATCGTGTCATGCATTCTCACACCCATGGCTTACACAGCAAACACGTAACTTGTGTAGCAGGCAAACAGTCACATCTCTTAGTATAAGGGGAATCATTTTTGCTGAAGTCAGGGGGACAGCCTTCAGTTAGGGGGTTTTGGCCCAGTAACTCAAGGTCAGCCTTCGAATTCAGTCCAGAAGCTTGGGTAGGGTCAGGCATCTTGTCAGGGTAGTCGCAGCCAGGGGTCCTTACCTCTTCAGAGTAGGAAGGGTATCCCAGCCTAAGCTGTGGGTCCACTGAAAACAGTCCAGAAAGTCATTCAAGAAGCTCTGGATAATACCTGAGGATATTAGAGAACGTCTTGTCGCTCATTGTTCAGTGCTGTCCATCTAAGTCACACAAGGGGGTGGCGTTGCCACAATTGCCTATTAATCTCAACAAATTGTAGACTTGGCAATAAGTAATTTTTTAATGGATAAAAATCATTTGATTTGTTTTTCCTGTTATATCCATAAGTCTAAATGAAATTGTCACAATGTTAGGACTTAATCAATCATTTCAAGAAGCAAGGTTAACTGTTAGTTTACACCATTAATAGAGTGAAGGTTTTCAATGTTCAGCCCACACTTAAATAAAATTTTGACAAGAAGGCCAATTCTGGAATATATAGAACTGGAAGATGATTCCAGATTGGAGAACATAAATTTACAAACAAGGTGAGTTTTCTGTTTAGATGATGAGATACTTAATTTATATGGTTAAGGAACACACTTAATTTACAAATGTGAACTTGCCATCTACAGTTCAGAACGCGGCATGTACACCAAAGCATGGAGGCACATTTCAAACTGTGAAACTGTGAAAAGGGCAAAAAGAACATTTGATTGCAAAATGTTAGATTTGTAGGAATGTAGTCTTTTGGTTAAAATCATATCAGACATGACCTTAATGAATGACGGAGCAGACTTAATGGGCTGAATAGCCTACTCTTATTTCTATTAAATTGTAGATCAACAGTAGTTGTCATTAAACCTGTTATGTAAATTGCTTCTGGCAAGTTTTATTTTCCTTAACAAAGGTATGCAATTCACCAACTGAATTTATGCGATAATGAAGTATAAATTATTTTTTATGTTTAGGACTACTTTCATTTAGCTGTACAAGAATAAAGTTCCAATGCTCATTGAACTGAGAAATTCCAAATGTTACTTAGCAATAGTTAATTCATCTTACAAACACCATGACAGAACACTCCAATTTACAATACAGTTATATATTGTTCTCAAGAGTACTACAATCTATTAGTTTTATTGGGTTTTACAGATTATTGAATTATATGTACATCCAATATATTGATAATGTAAATGTTAAAGGAAAGATGATATGGCGATAAAAGTAATTGCTTCCAATATATTTATGGCAAAAGCTCAGAGTGCCTAATTTGATTGGTGGCATTTTAATTGGATCAAAAATTAAGAGGAAGGTATATAAACCATATTCACAAAGCTGAGCTCTTAGTTTTATACTAACAACTTTAGTACAATACCTTGTATCTAGAAAGGTTGTAATTTTATTACCTTTAAGTGTTTATAAACAGTTTACCTCACCACTATTGTTGCTACAGAACACAATATTTATGTAATTTCAGAAATTAAAAAAACATTCTTTCACAGGATTTGGGCATCGCTGGCGAGGTCAGCTTTTATTGCCCTTTTGGAATTGCATTTAAGATGGTAGTAAGTCACCTTATTGAACCACTATAGTTTGTATAATGCAGATGCACCCACAGTGCTGATATGGAAGGAGGTCTGGGGTTTTCACTTGGTGACAGTGTTCCAAGTATAAATGGTGTGTGGCTTGGAGGGGAACCTGCAGATGGTAATGTCCCCAAGCTATTGTCCTTCTGAGTGGTAAAGCTCACACATTTGAAAGTATTGCTAAGGCGTCTCGGTGACTTGCTGCAGTGCAGCTTGTGCAAACTGCTCCCACTGTTAGTCAGTGTTGGAAGGAGTAAATGTTGAAGGCAAAGAGGGGCTACCAATTAGGTGGGCTGCTTTGCTCTGGATAGTGTTGAGTCTCTTCAGTATTGTTGGAGCTGCATCCATCCAGAAAAGTGGAGTGTTTTCCATTGCATTCCTGCTTCTCCTTTACAGATATTACAAAGTCTTGGTAGTGAAGAGGTGAGTTACTTGCTGCAGAATTCCTAGCCTCTGACCTTTTGCAGGTATGGTATTTATGTGGCTAGACCAGTTTAATTACTGCTCCATGATAACCCTCACAATGCTTATAGTAAGGGATTCAGTCAGTGTAATGCCATTGAATGTCAAGAGTTGATGGTTAGATTCACTCTTGTGGGAGATGGTCATTGCCTGGCACTTTTGTGGTGTCAATCTAACTTGCCAATTGTTATAAAAACTGAACTACTGCAGATGCTGTAAATCAGAAACAAAAACAGAAGTTGCTTGAAAAGCTCAGCAGGTCTGACAGCATCTGTGAAGAGAAATCAGAGTTAATGTTTCAGGTCACCGCCTTATCTGACCAGGCATCTGCATCTCATCTACAAGATTCCTATTGTCTGCTTACAAAAGTTCCCCGTGGGAGTATGCACAGTATTGTACCTCTCCTCTGATTCAGCTTGTAGATTCCTCATTTATGTCATAAACCAGCTTTTGGGGATTTTGCCCTTAACCAACCATTCCTCTTTGCAATGAGAGGGTGTTGAAAGACACAGTCACCTTTGAATGCTTCAGAATGTGGACATTGTGATAATTCCCTGGATGATTTGTGTGGACCTACATTATGTGGTGGATGGGTCATTGCCTGGCACTTTTGTGGTGTCAATCTAACTTGCCAATTGTTATAAAAACTGAACTACTGCAGATGCTGTAAATCAGAATCAGAAAATATGCAAAATCATGGATGATGTGCACACTCACACAGCACAAGTCTTTCTTATTCACGAAGACTGCAGTTGCTGACAAAATGCTCTGATGGCAAAGTGGGGATAATTAATTGCTCCTTGCAGCTGCAGAAATGCTACAATAGTAGCAAAGCCAATTGCCCTGGCTGATTAACATTCCTGAAGAAGGGCTTATGCCCGAAACGTCGATTCTCCTGTTCCTTGGATGCTGCCTGACCTGCTGCGCTTTTCCAGCAACACATTTTCAGCTCTGATTAACATCATCCAAAAGGATTTTAATAGGTGAGCTTTAGCAAACAGCACCTGACATTACTTGATATTCCCCACAAGACTGTACAATCTCAACATTGACCTTCTAAATCACTGACTGCAATGTACAACAATCCCTCAATTGTTGAGACCATTCCTTCTACTTCACAAGCATCCCCTGACCCAGACATAAGGACAATGCCCTATCATTTTAGCACTTCACTCCAGGAAGGTAAATTGCTGAATATGTTCAAAACAAAGTTTAATTGATTTCTAGGTATTACAGACAGAAAAAGATATGGTGCTTAATGTGGAAAAATTATACTGAATTAGAAGATCAGCCACGATTTAATATAGTAGAACAGGCTCAGTCATAGTAGTTGAATGGGCAACTAATGCTCCTATGTTTCCAATAGTTAATACCCAGTCCTGCCTTCTTTGAGTATGTCTCTGTTATTACCACAATATCATATTTCCTTTGGCCTAGCTGTTCCTGCAATAATCTAACCTTATTTATTGTACTCCATACAGATACAATAACCCTAATATAGAATATTTTATTGCCTTACTCCTGAATAGACCCTACTTGGAGCATTGTGAGCAGATCTAGGCATCACACCTTAAGAAGGATGTATTGCTTTTGGAGGGAATATAACATCAGTTTACAAGAATGATACCTGGACTTCAGGCCTTAAGTTATGAGGAGAGATTATGCAAATTAAGCTTGTTTTCTCCAGAATTTAGAGTGTTAAGAAGTGATCTGATCAAAGTATTCAATATATTAACAGAAGAGGACATGATCAGTGAAGATAAACTATTTCCACTGGTTAAGGGATTCTAGAACTAGGGAGCACAGTCTGAGAATTAAAGCCAGATCATTCAAGACTGATGTTTGGAAGCATTTTCTCAAAAAGTGTGGTAGATGTTTGGAATGGTAATTGATTCAGGTTCAGTTGTTAGTTTTATATCTGAGATATATGATGTTTGATAAGCAGAAGTAATAAGGGATATGGGCCAAAGACGGTATACGGAGTTAGCCCACAGATCAGCCATCAGTGAAAGATAAAGTATGCTTGAGGGGCTGAATGGCCTACCTTGACTTTGTATTCCTATGTTCCTATGTACTCAGAACCTACCTAATAATTATTTCCTACTACAGTGCTATCTGCCTCTTTCAGTAGTGTCTGCACCTTAGTTTTAGTGTCTAACATTGCCCCTACTTCCCTATAAGTTAGTTTAGACCCACCCCCATAGCAGTAGCAAATTGCTCCGCAGGAAATTGGTCAACTAACTTGTCAGGGAAGTAGGGGTAATGTCAGGTACAATTTATACATGTTCCACTAATTACTAGTTTTCTTCCTAGCTCCTAAATCTTAACAACAAGCTAAGATACTTCCTAACTATTTTTGACACCAATGCACATCAAAATCACTGATGAGTAATCTGCAACTGGGCAGTGACATCATGGACCCTGACACTAGAGAGACATTACACCAGAATAACATAAGACATTGGTGCAGAAGCAGGCCATTCAGCCCAGCAGGTCTGCTTCACCAATCAATGAGATCATAGATGATTTGTTAATCCTCAACTCCACTTTGCTGTCTTTTCCCTTTAACCCTTGATTCATTGATTTAAAATCTCTCGAACTCAGCCTTAAATATATTTCATGACTCCACCGCAGCAAGTGCCTGCAACAAAGAATTCCATAGATTCACTATCCTCTCAGAGAAGAAATTCCTCCTCATCGCTGTCTTAATGGATAACCCCGCTCTCTGAGATTATGCCCTCTGATCCTAGATTCTCCCATAAGGGGAAAAAACCTTTCTGCATCTACCCTGCCAAGTCACCTAACCATCCTGTATGTTGCAATAAGGTCACCTCTCATTCTAACCAAAGAGTCAGACCCACTCTACTCAACTTCCCCTTATAAATCAGTCAGTCACTCATACCAAGGATCAACCCAGTAAACCTTTAGCTCTATTAGATTCCCTAGTATATTCTCTATAGTGATAGTTACTGTATTTTCATCCTTAGCTCCTTTTGCTCCTTGATGATTTAGTAATTTTGGAATCCTATTACTTTCTTCTCCTGTGAAGGCTGTTAAAAAGTTATGTTTCAACTCCTCTGCTATTTCTTTTCTTCCCATTATTTTCCCACTCTCGTTCTCCCAAAGGACCGATGTTCACTTTAGCCTCTCTCATTTTATATACTTAAGGAAGCTTTTGCTGTCCATCTTGACATTACTTACAAGTTTACCTTTGAATCTTTATGTTTGCCCTCTTTATCATCTTTTGTCTGTTTTTAAAAGTTTCCCAATCCTCTTGCTGACCAATAAACTTTTATTTTCATTTGATGCTATTTTTAACTTCCCTCATTAACCATGGTTGGTTTATCTCCTTCCTGGATTCCTTGTTTCTCACTGAGAGGTATCTTTGCTGCGAGCCATGAATTGTTTTCTTTAATATCTGCTATTGTTCCTCAATTGTATTTTCTATTAAACACCTTTCCCACTCCATCCCAGCTAGCTCACCTCTCATTCTAAACAAAGAGTCAGACCCATGCTACACAATCTCCCCTTATAATTCCTTTCTAATCAGCCTTTTTAAGGTTAGTAATGGTTGCTTCTGACCCAAGTTTTTCCCTCTCAAACTGAATGCCAAATTGTACCTTGTTATGGACACTATTTCCTCAGGTATCATTTATTCTGAGATCATTTATTAAATCTGCCTCATTACACATTACCAGATCGAAAATAGCCTGATCAGTTATTGGATCCTTCGCATATTGGGTGGCACTTTTTGGGCGGCACGGTGGCACAGTGGTTAGCACTGCTGCCTCACAGCGCCTGAGACCCGGATTCAATTCCCGCCTCAGGCGACTGACTGTGTGGAGTTTGCACATTCTCCCCGTGTCTGTGTGGGTTTCCTCCGGGTGCTCCGGTTTCCTCCCACAGTCCAAAGATGTGCAGGTCAGGTGAATTGGCCATGCTAAATTGCCCGTAGTGTTAGGTAAGGGGTAAATGTAGGGGTATGGGTGGGTTGCGCTTCGGCGGGTCGGTGTGGACTTGTTGGGCCGAAGGGCCTGTTTCCACACTGTAATGTAATCTAATATTGCTGTAGAAAACTTTTCTGAATACATTTTACAAATTCTTCCTCATGGCTAATTCTGTCAATCCAATTATTTCCAAACTGCACTAAGATTAAAGTCACGCATGATTAATGTACTGCCTTTTTTAACCTGTTCTTATTATCTCCAGATTTATTCTCTGTCCTACCATGCAGCTAAAGTTAGGGAGCTTACAAATGCCTAAAGTGGAGCTTCTTAACTCCACCCATATGGATTCTGCATTTTCTGATCCAAAATTGTTTTCTGCTATTATACATATTCCATTCTCTGGTCACCCTTCTATAAGAAGTATATTATTAAATTGGAGAGGGTGCAGAAAAGATGTAAAAGGATGTTACCAGAACTGGAGGGTTTGAGTTATCAGAAAAGATGGATAAGCTGAGACTTTTTTCACTGGACCATAGGCTTCTGAGAGGTGACCTTATAGAGACTTATAAAATCATGAAGAGTATGGATAAGGTGAATAGCAAAATAATTTTCCCTCAGGAAGGGGAGTTCAAAAACTGGAGGGCATAATTTTAAGATGAGAGGAGAAAGATTTAAAAGAGTCTTGAGGAGCAACCTTTTCACACAGAGGGTGGTTCATATGTGGAATGAACTGCTAGAGGAAATGATAAATGCAAGTACAGTTACACCATTTAAAAGACATTTGGACAGGTATATGAAGAGCAAATATTCAGAGGGATACAGGCCAAATGCAGACAAATGGGACTAGTTTTGTTTGGAAAACTTGGTCGACTTGAACAAGTTGGACTGGAGGTCTGTTTCTGTGCTGTATGACTTTATAACTCTATGACTGGACTGACAAAGCTATCCACCACCCTTTACTTGCTGCTTTTCCTTTTTAAAAATCACATACCCTTGAATATCTAGTTCACAGCTTTGATATCATTCTAACCATATCTTTGTAATACCTATAAGATCATAAAAATTAACATCTATTTGTTCTGTTATATTTTTGATCTAAATATTATGTGCATTCAAGTAGAGAGCCACTAATTTTGCCTTTTTTAACCATTTTATCCCCCTCCTCTTTAACCTGATTTACTGCTGTTTTTCTGTGTTCACACTCTGGGAAGTGTTACGTCATTTGAGATTCACATTTGGAATTGTATATCTGTTCTCTTATCAAATCTTCTATTGTCATTGCTTTCCCATACAAATTGCAAATAACCAAATATAAAGGGACAAAACAGCTTTTGATAATATTTATTACACATATTATACAAACAATAACTATCTCGAACTGTTCAAACTTCATGGTGATATTATAACACAAGTTGTTTGATTATCCTGGACCACTAGATGGTGCCAAAGGACAGAGCAACAATGAAGATACTTGCAAAAAAACATGATTCGGAGATGCCAGTGTTGGACTGGGGTGTACAAAGTTAAAAATCACACAACACCAGGTTATAGTCCAACAGATTTAATTGGAAGCACACTAGCTTTCGGAGCAACGCTCCTTCATCAGGTGATTGTGTCAATCACCCGATGAAGGAGCGTCGCTCCGAAAGCTAGTGTGCTTCCAATTAAACCTGTTGGACTATAACCTGGTGTTGTGTGATTTTTAACTTTGCAAAAAAAAGATAGGTTGGATCAAGGGAAACTTGTTCACATCACTGAATTCCCAAGCCCAATTATTCTCACTTGGATGTGTAATTTAGTGAGCAGTAAGCTTGCCTGATTCCAGAGCACTATGGATTGAAGATGTACAAAAGGTAAGTGTTTCACAAGGATTAAAGCTGAGACCACAATTGTGCTATATGGAAAGGCCAAGACATTGAGCTGCTGATCATCCTGCAAGGTGCTGCCATCATATTCTTTAAGTGCAAGAAATCACAGGACCTACACCATCTACATTTTACCCATACGTGAGGAATAAGAGAATGATCAGGGAGAAGGTAGGGCCGGTCAAGGATAGTATGGGGAACTTAACGCATGGAGTCTGAGCAGATAGGGGAAGCCCCAAATGAGTTTTTTGCTTTGGTTTTCACGAAAGAAAGGGACCTTGTTGTGAATGAGAACTTTAAGGAGCAGGGAAACAGGCTTGATGAAGATCAATCAAGATTGATGAAGTTGATGTGTTGGAAAGTTTGGTAAACATTAAGATTGATAAGTCCCCAGGGCCAGACCAGATTTATCCTAGGTTGCTCTGGGAAGCAAAAAAGGAGGTTGCTAAACTGCTGATGAAGATCTTTGCTTCCTCACTCTCCATGGGAGTCGTACCGGAAGATTGAAGGGAGGCAAATGTTGTTCCTCTTTTCAAGAAGAATAATAGGGAAATCCCTGGCAATTACAGACCAGTCAGTCTTACATCTGTTGTCAGCAAAGTTTTGGAAAGAATTCTGAGGGATAGGATATATGACTATTTGGAAAAAACATACTGTGATTCAAGGCAGTCAGCATGGCTTTGTGAGGGACAGGTCATGCCTCACAAATCTTATTGAGTTATTTGAGGAGGTGACGAGACAGGTCGACAAAGGTCGAGCAGTGGATGTGGTGTATATGGACTTCAATAAGGCATTTGATAAGGTTCTTGATGGTAGGCTCATTCATAAATTCAGGAGGTATGGGCTACAGGGAAATTTGGCTATCTGGATACAGAATTGGTTAGCTGACAGAAGGCAGAGAGTGGTTGTAGATGGAAAGTATTCTGCCTGGAGATCAGTGGTGAGTGGTTTCCTGTAGGGCTCTGTTCTTCAGCCTCTGCTGTTGTAGTTTTTTATAAATGACTTGGATGAGGAGATTGAGAGGCGGGTTAGTAAATTTGCTGATGGCACAAATTGATAATATCGAGGGCTAATGCAGGCTGCAGCGTGACATAGACAGGATGCAGAGCTGGGCTGAAAAATGGCAGATGGAGTTCAAACTGGATAAATGCGAAGTGATACATTTTGAAAGTTTGAACTTGAATGCTGAATATAGGACTAAAGACAGGATTCTTGGCAGTGTGGAGGAACAGAGGGATTTTGGTGTTCAAGTGCATAGATCCCTCAAAGTTGCCACCCAAGTGGATAGGGTTGTTAAGAAAGCATATGGTGTTTTTGCTTTCATTAACTGGGGAATTGAGTTTAAGAGCCGTGAGGTTTTGCTACAACTCTACAAAACCCTGGTGAGGCCACACTTGTGTCCAGTCTTCGTCGCCGTATTATAGGAAAGATAGAGACTGGAGGGTTTGTCTTCCAAAGAGAGGTTGACTAAGCTTGGACTTTTCTCTCTGGAGAGAAGGAGGAAGAGAAATGACCTGATCGAGGTATACAGGGTAATGAGAGGTATGGATAGAGTCAATAGCCAGAGATTTCTCCTCAGGGCAGAATTGACTGGCACGAGGGGTCATAGTTTTAAGATATTAGGAGGAAGATATCGAGGAGACTCAGAGGTAGGTTCTTTATGCAGAGAGTTGTGAATGCATGGAATGCGTTGCTAGAGGTGATGGTGGAAGCAGAGTCATGAGGGACATTTAAGCAACTGCTGGACATGCACAGGAACAGCAGTGAATTGAGGGGTGTGTAGGTTAGATTATTTTATTTTAGATTAGACATAATCCTTGGCATAACATTGTGGGCCAAAGGGCCTGTTCTGTGCTGTACTGTTCTATGTTCTATGGAATGTTAGAAGGATATCACGTCTTAGTCAAACTAGATGAGTCTATTTATTATAGATAACAAGGCACAGTTTCTTGCATGTTAGCAAACAGTTAGTCACATTGAAATGATAGACATTGTCACTGAGACTTGGAGGAACCCCAGACATAAGTTTGCACACCTTTGAGATCCTAATCCATTCTGTACACAAATCTATATAAAATCCACATTTTGTGTGGCGTTTTCAGACCCTTATATAATAATTTGGAGTCAGGAATCATAACTACATTTTTAAACCTCATAGATGTCATCAAATTGGGGTAATAAGAATAGGTCTGTGACAAAATACAAGAAAACATAGTTAACTTGTACAGTAGCACTTTAGCTGATAATTTATCTTTGAAATAGATCGATGTGAAGTTGAACATTTAGAATAGGAAAAGAGCTATAAACTCCTTGGAAATATAAGAGAATTTAAATCCTCCAAGACAGATAGCAGTGGGTCAAATGGGGTATTATAAGAATATCAACTTGAAACCACATTGTCTTCAAATTATCAAATACTTAATTGAACAGAACTGAATTCAGGGGAAAGTGATCAATCTGCTTTCATTAAAATAAGGCCTCAGATTTAATCACCATTATGGGTTTAATCATAGCCTGTTTTTCTATTTTATCTATAGATTCAGGACCTCTGATCTCCCCTCAATGTCCTACCTCCAGAAGCCTCTGACCTCTATCGACAAGCCCATAAGTTATCTGAGCTCTGGTCCCTGAGATCTCTGGTTGCATCCATTCCAAAGGTCTGATGTTTTCTTATTCCCACCATTCCTGAGCACTATACTTCACAAACAATAATGTGGTCCAAACTCTATTCCAAATTTAACCGTAGCCTGTCTTCCCACTTGCCTTCCAGATGCAACTAAACTGGTTGTGTCCCACTTGAATCCTTTCTTCCCCAGCTATGGCCTCAGTTCTGAATGCCCTGATCCCACCCCATGGAGACCTCTGAAATCGCCCACTAATCCCAAACTGAGGCATTCAATTTCCCCAATTATCTCCCACTTCCCAATTTCTATCCAGCTCTGAACGCCTTCAATCACTCTCGACTCTGCTCTCTGATTTCCTGCTCTGCTCTCTCCCTTCCCTGCTCCCTGCCCAAAGACTGGTGCTGCAAGGTTACTGGTGCAGAAGCTAGTAAGTCATTCAATCTAGTTGACTATGGCCAGGAAATGGAAGACAAAAAAAAATTGTCCTACTGTTAAAATTGGTCAGACATGAAGGAAACACATTCTTCCTGGTTTGCCCACCTCAAAACAATGACTACCTGTTCCTACAGATAGGCAAATGCCCAAATGTCCATTGCAGATTCTTAGCCTTGGCTCAAATGATAGAAAACTGGTCTCTGAGTGTTATGAGTTCAAGTCTTGGACTTAAGCACAGAAATCAAGCCTGACACTCCAGGGCAGTGTTGACGGAGTGCTACAAAACTTGAAGTGCCTTCTTGCAAATGGAACATTAAACTGAGGGTCCAACTGTACGCTCAGGTCAGCATAAAATACCCAATGTCAAAAGTGTGGCACTGGAAAAGCACAGCAGGTCAGGCAGCATCTGAGGAGCAGGAGAGTTGATGTTTCGAGCATAAGCTCTTCATCAGGAATGTGGGGGAGGGAGGCAAGGGAGCTGAGAAATCTCCTATAATACTCTATTGAAAAAGAATAGCAGAATGATCCCCTACGTCCTCACCAATTCATTATACATTTCTTACAGCAGTGACAATATTTCAAATGTACTTCCTTGGTTATAAAGTGCTTTGAACCTTCTAGTGATTATATAAATGCAAGTCTTCCTTCTTTTTATGAGGCCAGAAAATCAGAGCAAAATATTGAAGTTTGCTTCAAAGGAGATACATTACTTTAAGTTTGAATTGTGATTAGGCCACACCTGGAAATTCTCTGAATACCTCTGATTTCTCTGTTTTAAAAATAGAAATGAGGGAACTGGTACAAAAAAGGTTTACCATAATGATATCAAAACTGTTTCTTCAGAAATACCTGAATCACAAACTGCACTGGGGTTGTTACTGGGGTGTGAGTTGTATCTGAATTAATGAAGACAAATGCAAAATAACTGTTCAATTAAACTGCTTTCTCTTTATCTTCCAATCATGCACAGAATAATACTTCTTTTTTAAAAATTGCAGGAACTCTTAACTACATTTTTATACTTCCGGCTCTCATGGTGTATAATATTTTTCCATTTTAAAGTTTTGTCATTACTTGCTTTGTTCCTTGTTCTGTCCAACCTTCAGATGAATGGTTACATTATTATGCTTTTTCTTTAAGTTTGATATTATCTCTCACCTTTCTAGTTATCCACAGATAGTGATCCATGCTTGGCATTTCTCTTAAACATTGGAATGTGTCTTGTATATTATCAAACATCCACTTAAATATCTGCTATTATATCTCTATTGGCATATGTTTTAACCTGATTTGCCAATTAATTCCAATCAGCTTTACTTTCATGCTCTCATAATGGCATGAAACCACTCTTTTCTCCAGTAAACCAAAAGTAAAATTCAGATTATGTTCCCTACAACCTAGGACATTTTCTCTTTGAGGTCATTAATTAATGCCATCTCATTGCACAATATCAAGAAGTCTAATATAGTCTGCTCTCTGATCAGCTCTAGAATGTGCTCTTTGAAGAAAATATCCTGAAAACACTTTAAGAACTCTTTATCCCAGCTAGCTGTGCACATCTAACGATTCCAGTTATTATATAGTTTAAAATCTTAGCCTTTCAGACTAGCACTTATTATTTCTTCCTTTGTATTCCATTTTACTAAATAATTACTGTTAGGGGACCTGTACACCATTCGCACAACTGACATCTTGTCTTTTTCATTTCTACCCAAACTGATTGTGGCCATGCAATGGCACGTGTCTATACACGTGTGGTTTGAATGCAAACCTGCTGGACCAGAGGTAGAGGCAGTGACAGGGTGTCAAAAGACCAATATTAAATTTCAATTCTGATGTGCTCCATTTCAACCAGAATATTTGCCTGGGCCTGTGAAATATTCTGAAAAATGTATTGCTGGAAAAGCGCTGCAGGTCAGGCAGCATCCAAGGAGCAGGAGAATCAACATTTCGGGCATAAGCCCTTCTTCAGGAATGAGGAAAGTGTGCCAATCAGGCTAAGATAAAAGGTAGGGAGGAGGGACTTAGGGGAGGGGCATCGGATATGTGGAACAGTCCATCTTCCGCAGCTACACTGACACCACCCCCCACCTTTTCCTCCGCTACATTGATGACTGTATCGGTGCTACCTCATGCTCCCACGAGGAGGTTGAACAGTTCATCCACTTTACTAACACCTTCCACCCCGACCTCAAATTTACCTGGACCATCTCAGACTCCTCCCTCCCCTTCCTAGACCTCATCATTTCTATCTCGGGCGATCAACTCAACACGGACATTTACTATAAACCAACCGACTCCCCACAGCTACCGAGATTACATCTCCTCTCACCCTGCCCCCTGTAAAAAACACCATCCCATATTCCCAATTCCTTTGCCTCCACCGCATCTGGTCCCAGGAGCACCAATTACAATACCACCAACCCAGATAGCCTCCTTCTTCAAAGACTGCAATTTCCTCTCAGAGGTGGTTGACGATGCTCTCCACCGCATCTCCTCCACTTCCCGCTCCTCCGCCCTTGAACCCCGCCCCTCCAATTGCCACCAGGACATAACCCCACTGGTCCTCACCTACCAACCCACCAACCTCCATATACATCGTATCATCCTTCGTCATTTCCGCCACCTCCAAATAGACCCCACCACCAAGGATATATTTCCCTCCCCTCCCCTATCAGCATTCCGGAAAGACCACTCCCTCCGCGACTCCCTCGTCAGGTCCACACCCCCCACCAACCCAACCTCCAGTCTCGGCACCTTCCCCTGCAACCGCAAGAAATGCAAAACTTGCACCCACACCTCCCCCCTCACTTCCCTCCAAGGCCCCAAGGGATCCTTCCATATCCGTCACAAATTCACCTGCACCTCCACACACATCATTTACTGCATCCGTTGCACCCGATGTGGCCTCCTCTACAATGGGGAGACAGGCCGCCTACTTGTGGAACCTTTCAGAGAACACCTCCGGGACACCCGTACCAACCAAACCAACCCAACCATCCTGTGGCTGAACACTTTAACTCCCCCTTCCACTCCACCAAGGACATACAGATCCTTGGTCTCCTGCATTGCCAGACCATGGCAACATGACGCCTGGAGGAAGAGCGCCTCATCTTTTGCCTAGGAACCCTCCAACCACATGGGATGAATGCAGATTTCTCCAGCTTCCTCATTTCCCCTCCCCCCACCTTATCTCAGTCCCAACCCTCGGACTCAGCACCGCCTTCTTGACCTGCAATCTTCTTCCCGACCTCTCCGCCCTCACCCCCTCTCTGGCCTATCACCGTCACCTAAACCTCCTTCCACCTACTGCATTCCCAACGCCCCTCCCCCAAGTACCTCCTCCCTATTTTTTATCTTAGCCTGCTTGGCACACCCTCCTCATTCCTGAAGAAGGGCTTATGCCCGAAACGTCGATTCTCCTGCTCCTTGCATGCTGCCTGACCCGCTGCGCTTTTCCAGCAACACGTTTTTCAGCTCTGATCTCCGGCATCTGCAGTCCTCACTTTCTCCCTGTGAAATATTCTTCCAATAACATTGCAACTAGTCTACCTCTTTCCCACAAGTAAATTGTTGCTTCACCTTAAATGTGGTCTGGGGCCTTGGGCAATGAGAAGGGAGGAGGTAAAGAGCAAGTGTTACATCTTCTGTGATTTTGTATTCACTCATGGGACTTGGGCCTCACTGGTTAGACCAGAATTTGTCGACCATATTTAGTTGTCCCTGAGAAGATGTTGATAAATTGCTGTCTTGAACTCCTGTATTCCATGAACTGCAGGGAGATCCAAAATCCCATCAGCGAGGAAGTTCCAGGATTTGGACCATGCAACACTGAAGGAACGGTGATATGTTTACAAATCAGAACAGTAAGTGACTTGGGGGGGATCTTGCAGATGTTCCCATGTATCAGCTGCCATTGTCCTTCTAGATGGCAGTGGTTATAGGTTTGGAAAGTGCTTGTTCAGGAACCTTGGTGAATTTCTGCAGTGCATTTTGTAGGTGGAATTCACTGCAGCTACTGAGCTTCATTGGTGGAGGGAATGAATGCTTGTGTATGTGGTGCTCTATCCTGAATAGTGTCAAGAATCTTACATAGAATTTTAGAACATAGAACAGTACAGTACAGACTCTTCGACCCACCATGTTATGTTGGGCATTTATCTTAATCTTAGAACTTAGTAGCAGGAGTAAGCCCTTCAAACCTCTCCACCATTTAGTATGGTCATGTATGATCATCCTACTGAGTACCCTATTCTGCTTTCTCCCCAGAATCTTTGATCCCTTTAGACATAAGAACAATATTAGCATCTTTTGTGAGAATCTTCAATTGTTTGGCCTTAATAGATTCCTGTGCAAGAGAATTCCACAGGCTCACCACAATCTGGTGAAGAAATTTCTCCTCATCTCTGCCCAAAAAGGTCAACTCCTTATTCTTAGAATGTGACCCATGGTTCTATCAGCTTGTGGATTAGAGTCACCGAGTCATAGAATCCTCCAGCAGGGAGACAGACCCGTTGGCCCAAACTGGTCCATGCTGACCAAAATGTCCAACAACGCAAAACCCATTTCCCTGCACTTGGCCTGCATCTTTCTAAACCCTTCCCATCCATGTATTTGTCCAAATGCCTGTTAAATGTTGTTAATGCCTCAACCACTTCCACTGATTGTCCTGCTTGACCTGCTGCGCTTTTCCAGCACCACTCTAATCTAGACTCTGATTTCCAGCATCTGCAGTCCTTGTCTTACCCACTTCCACTGGCAGCTCATTCCATATGTGTACCACCCTCTGTGTAAAAATGTTGCCCCTCAGGTTCTTTTTTATTCTTGTCCCTCTAACCTTAAACTGATGCCCTCTAGTCCTTGATTTCCCAACCCTGGGAAAAGACTGAGTGCATTCACCTTATCCAGGCCTCTCATGATCTTATACACTTCTATAAGACTCCCCCCTCAGTCTCTTACACTCTAAAGAAAACGTCCTAGCTTGTCCAACCTTTCCCTATAACTCAGACCCTTGAGTCCTGGCAACATCCTTGTACATTTCTTCTGCACACATCCCAGTTTAATAGCATCCTTCCTATAGCAAGGTGACCAAAACTGAACACAATATTCTAAATGTGACCTTACCAATGTCCTGTACAACTACAACATAACTTCCCAACTTTTATACTCAGTGCCCTGACTGATGAAAGCCAGTGTGCCAACAGCCTTTTTCACTGCCATGTCTACCTGGGACTCCACTTTCAGAGAACCATGCATCTGAACTCCAAGATCTCTCTGTTCCATTCACCATGAAACTCCTACCTTGATTTGACTTTCCAAAATGCAACACCTCACACTTATCTGCATTAAACTCTATTTGCCATTTCTTGGCCCACTTCCCCAGCTGATCAAGGTCCTGCTGCAATTTCTGATAACCTTCCTCACTGTCCATGATACACCTATTTTAGTGCCATCTGCAAACTTATTAATCACACCTTGTACATTCTCATCCAAACCACTGATACAGTTAACAAATAACAATGGGCCCAGCACCGACCCGAGGCACAGCACTGCTCACAGGCCTCCAGTCTGACAATCATCCTCCACTATTACCCTCAGCTTCTTACCATCAAGCCAATTGTGTATCCAATTTGCCAGATCCCACTGGATTCCATGTGATCTAACCTTCCAGAGCAGCCTACCATGTGGAATTTTATCAAAGGCCTTACTGAAATCCACATATGTCTACCTCCCTACCTAATCAACTTTTCTGGTCACTTCATCAAAGAATTCTAACAAATTTGTGAGACATGCTCTCCCATGCACAAAGCCATGCGGACTATTCCTAATCAAACCCTGTCATTCCAAATGCATGTATATCTTACCTCAGAATCTTCTCAAGTAACTTACCTATCACAGATCTTAGGCTTACTGGTGTACAGTTCCCAGTTTTTTCTTTGCAGCCTTTCTTGAATAAGGGCTCAACATTTGCTACCCTCCTGTCTTCCAGGAGCTCACCTGCGGTGAACGATGTGCAAAATTATCAGCCAGGGCCTCTGAAATTTCCTCTCTAGCGTTATGCAGTGTTCTTGGATATATCTGGTCAGAACCAGATTTATCCACCTTCATATATTCTAATACATCCAATACCTCCTCTGCTGTGATATGGACTGTCCCCAAGATATCACCACTAACTTCCCCAAGTCTTCATATCTTTTTCCATGATAAACACAGAGGAGAAATATTCACTGAGAACCTTGCCCATCTCATGTGGTTATACACATACATGCCCATATTGGTCCTTGAGGGGTCCTATACTCTCTCTAGTTATTCTTTTTCCATTAATATACTTAAAGAACCCTTTGGATTCACCCTAATCTTCTTGGCCAAAGGCTATCTCATGCCCCTTTTCGTGCTCCTGATTTCCTTTTTCAGTAAACTCCTGTATCCCTTCTATACCTCCATGGATTCCCTTGATCCCAGCTGCTGGTACCTGAGCCACACCTCCTTCCTCGTTCTGGTCAAAGCCTCAATATCTCTTGTCATCTAGCATTCCCTATTTCTGTCAACTTTGACTTTCATCCTCACAGGAAGATATAGATCTTAACTCTAGCTTGAATTGGACCTGAACACAAATCCAGGCAAGTAGAGAGTTGTAGGTAATGTACACGTGCTCTGAGTTAGGTAATTTACTTTCTGCACGATTCCAAAGCTTTAACCTGTTCTTGTAGCCACACAGTTTATCTGGCTAGTTCAGTTCAGATTCTGGTTAATGATAACCCCCAGGACGTAGATAATAGAAGATTCCTGGTGATGGTCATGCTATTGAATTTCAAGGCATAATGGGTAGACTCTCTCTTGTTGGAGGTGGTCATTGCCTGGCACTTATGTGGCACAAATGTCACTTTTCACTCATCAGCCCAAACCTGGATATTTTCCAGGTCTTGCTACATTTGGACTGGCCTGTTTAAGTTTCTGAAGAGTCCCAAATAACACTGAGCATTGTTCAATCATCCTCATTTTTGACCTTATGATAGATGGAAGGTCATTAATGACACAGCGGAACTTGGTTGGGCATTGGACATCTCCTTAGGGACAGTTTCAAGTTTTGCCATTTGTTCTATATGTTGCACACAGTCTGTAATGAAACACCATTCTGAAATTAGGTGTTTTAAATGTTGAGCTATGACAAAACTATCTATTTTCATTTTTCTATACTTTTGATTGTGAAATGAAATAGGAGTAATTTTTCAAAAGAACCAAAGGTTGTTGAAGGATTAGCGCAGTTTTTGAAAATAAGTATGCTGACATTCATTGTAAGTACTGTTTACACAGCTGCTACTTTAAGCAGTAGTAGATAATTTGGTTGGCAGTGGATGCATTAGTTGAAATTTTACAAAAAAATCCTTAGTTTCTGGAGAAGTACCAGAAGATTGAAAAATTGCCAATATGACACCATGATTCAAAAAGGGAAGGAGGCAAAAAGTGAACAACTATTAACTGATGAGCCTAACATCTAATGTTGGAATCAATTATGAAGCAACTGATAGCAGCCCATCCGACCCCCATCTGCCCCAATCCCATCCAAGATCCCCCCGTCTGCCCCCATCCCTGTCCCACACCATCCCCTGTCCGCCCCCATCCCTGTCCCACACCACCCCCCCGCCCACCCCAACCCCGTCCCACACCCCCGTCCACCCCATCCATTTCAACACC
>NC_057716.1:63020107-63042982 GCF_004010195.1 Chiloscyllium plagiosum
GTCCAACACCGCCCCAGTTCGCCCCAAATCCTGTCCAACACCGCCCCGGTTCGCCCCAAATCCTGTCCAACACCGCCCCGGTTCGCCCCCAATCCCGTCCAACACCGCACCCCTCATCCGCTCCCCACACCCCCCCCTCTAATCCTGTCCAACACCACCCACCGCCCTCTCGACCCCAACCCCTCTCCAGGACAGCTGAACTGGACACCAACATGGCTATTTCCAGTGAAAGTATCAGAGAAGGAGAATCAAAAAGCAGCACTCTGATCAATACTAGAATCATCTCAGCAGATCCTGTGAACATGGGCCACTGGACTGCCTTTCGAATCTTTCACATTGCCATAACACACACACACACACACTCCACTGATAGAGGGGATAGAGTTGTAACCAGAAGAGTTAAGGATTGATGGTTCATAGTCTATTTATTTGTAACAAAAGTAACTCCTGTTAACTACAGAAGCCTGGTTTGTGTTGTCAAACTGGGGCTATAAGTCAGGTAAATTGGGGAATTCTGCATATTTTTCAAAATCTTTAACTTTTAGGATAATTTTGGGAAGAGGGGCTTGATTTTCAATGTGCTCACCCAGTGAGGCAAGACAGCAGCATTGTATTTCCATCCGTCCCAAATCATGTCGCTTTAAAATATGCAATAGAACAACTGTTAACTAATCCATAAGAAAGTATTCCATCCAATGGGTCACAGTGTGCAAGAGAAATTTCAACAAGTGAATAGGAGGTCATCCATTTAGGACCAAACTAGTAGGCATTTTGGGGTATTACTTAAACAATAGAAGTTAAGAATAGAGGCCTAAAAAGTCACTGATGTGTAACAACTAAGTACAAGGTTACCAAAAGGCCATTTACCCACCTTGAAATTTTATTTTCTTTATCAACCTACCCGTTCACTAATATTCAAAGACTAGGCCTCTAATACACCATACAGTAGATGGTGCTCTTAAAAAAAAAAGGTTCGGGCATATCTTCACTCCATTCTGACAGAATTCTCCAATGGGAAGTGTACCGACATATCCATGAAAGTCAGGTTTGAAAGACCCCAACAGAAATGTAAATCGGCTGGAGTCAGGAGAACATGCAACCACAGTAGTATTCCGGTTCAAGGAATGTATAGACTATTAACTCTCTGCCTTTTTACACAGCATACCAGAATTGCTCAGGTTTTCCAGAAATGTCTTTCTTCTGTCTATTGTAAAAGACATTTGTGTGACAGTGGGTGAGTCACCAACAAGGGGATCAGGGATAGGTTGTTTAGAAATGAGGTTAGGAACCACACATGCAAAGGATAGCACTAATGAGGCATTCTGCAAAAAGCAATAGTTTCCTAGAATAACTAAATTTTAAATCCAAGATTAATAAATACTTGCTTGCACTGAGTCAAGATGACTGTGCTTTTTACTGCATGCACTAAGGAATGGAAGTCTTGATTGGCCTTGCTCCTGTTCCAATGTTCCTGGCAACATGTCAAAAAAAAATTACTATCAATCTGAGCTGGATCTAAACTTCATGAAAATGCTCACTGAATTGTGCTTTCAAAACATATTAGTCTATTGCTAGACCGAACGTAAATAGCTAATTCTATTTCAAACTTGAAGGCTTAAGCAAATGAAACATTGCTCAATAGGTAGAGAAGACACACCTCAAAATCCAGAGAATATGGAGTACTGTATATGAGTTAGGATGTCCTGTTGCGGTTGTACAGGACGTTGATGAGGTCACTTTTGGAGTACTGTGTACAATTCTGGTCTCCCTGCCATAGCAAGAGTATTGTTTATTATTGTTTTAATTAGTGTAAAGTTCTTTGTTAGCAAAAATCTGAAGCTAGGGAATTTGCAGGTCTAGATGTTAGTGTTATCTTGATTTGTGGGGTGTCAGGGTACCAGACTTGAATGAGGATTTCACTTACATATACAAATTCCCAAGAACAAGAGATTTTAATAATCAATTGTAATTTGTGCCCCTGTTGACGGTTTTTTCAGAATTGGCAAGAACAGGTTAATTTATTCATTCAATAATTTGTTCAACTCCTACTAAGTTTGCAGTGTAAGTACTAACAAAATCCAGTTTGCTCAGTGAAATTAAAGTTTTCTCACAGCTTTGAACTGGATGGTAGCATCTAAATTTACCCAAATTAGAAATTTTGCTGAAGGATTCAGGATTTGTTAACTATTTCTGATGATTATTATCAGTTTACTAAATTTAACATTCTTATAAATTCAATTCCCAAAAGAATGTTACGTTAATTTAGTAATGAGATCTAATTTTACAATTTTTCATTCTGAACAGTACAATTGTGGAAAAGTATCACAAAATCTATTTCACTTACTTACACTTACTGTACAGGCACAGTGAATAGTAAACTGGGCAAACTTCTTATGCATACTTTATATCCAATTATTCCTACATCCCTGTTAAGTGTCAACTGCTTCCTATCATCATCCCTGAACTGCCATATTCCAATTTAACCAGAACAACACCTTGTTCCAATTATTTTCATCAACCTATTCAGACAAGTTATGATAGATTTAATACAAATGACAGGAAGTTTAGAGGGATGTCAGCACAGAAACAGACCCTTTGTCCAATACGTTCATACCAACCAAGTTTTCCAAACTAAACTAGTTGCCTGCATTTGGCCCATATTCCTCTACATCTTTCTTCGTCAAGTACCTGTCCAAATGTCTTTTAAATGCTGGAACTGAACCTGCAACTACCATTTCCTCTAGTAGTCCATTCCACATATGAATCACCTTGGTGTTTGAAAAAGCTGTCCCTCAGGTCCCTTTTAAATCTTTCTTCTCTTAACTTAAAATTATGTCCTCTAGTTTTGAACTCCCCTACCCTAGGGAAAAGACTTTTGCTATTCATCCTAGCTGTGCTCCTCCATGGTTTTATAAATCTTTATTAGGTCACCCCTCAATCTCCTATGCTCCAGTGAAAAAAATCCCAGCCTGTCCAGACTCTCCCTATAACTCAAACCCCCCAGTCCTGGTAACATCCTTGTAAATCTCTTCTGTACCCTCTCCAGATTAATAATACCCTTGCTATGGCAAGGAGACCAGAATTCAACACAGTACTCCAAAAGTGACCTCACCGACATCCTGTACAACCACAACAGGACATCCTAACTCATATACTCAATGGTCTGAGTAATGAGGGCAAACATACCAAATGCCTTCTTTACCACCTTGTCTACCTGTGATGCCATTTTCATGTACCTGAATCCTGAGGTCTATTTTGACAACACTCCTCAGGACCCTATCATTAATTGTTTAAGTTCTGCCTTTATTCAGCTTACCAAAATGCAACACCTCGCATTTATCTAAATTAACCTCATCTGCCAGTCCTCAGCTCATTGGCCCAGCTGATCAAGATCCCTTTGTATTTTAGATAACCTTCTTCAGAATCCACTATACCATAAGTTTCGGTGTCATTCGCAAACTTACCAACAATGTTTCCTATATCCTCATCCAAGTCATTTATATAAATGATAAACAACAGTGAACCCAGCACTGATTCCTGCAGAACATCATTGGTCACAGGCCTCCAGTCCAAAAAAAAACAACCTCTACCACCACGCTCTATCTCCTACTGTCAAACCAATTTTACATCCAATTGGCAAGCTCTCCCTGAATCCCATTGTGATTGAACTTCACTAACCAATTTTCATTCAAAGGGTGGTGGGAATCTGAAACTCGCTGGAACCCAAGGATGGTAAAGGAAAAACCCTTACAACATTTAAGCAGTTTATTTAGATATGCACCTGTCATGCGAAGGCATACAAGGTCGTGGGCCAAATGCTGGAAAATAGAATGAGAACACTTAGGTGATTGTTTTTAATTGGCACAGACTCAAAGGGTTTTTTTTTAAACTGTGTTGTAAACCTCTCTGACTCTGTAACACACATTTGGGACAAGTATCACTTTAGCCCAGGACTGCTGACTCAGGTAGGGACACCACAACTACAATACAAGGCTCTCTCACCTCCTTCTTCTCAGCTCTCCTACCAATCTAGCAATCCATCGAATTAGATCATGAATTAATGTCTGTACACAAAGGGATAAAAAGCAAGTTTTACGTCCACCTATGCCATTTACTGTGCAATCAAATTAAGCACATATTTTAAAACGGAACCTTGGACAGGCAGTTCTCTCTTATATCACCTAGGTCACTGTTAAATAATGAAAAGTTTAACCATAGAACAGATTTCGAGAAGATGCCACATTTTCTTTGAGAAGGAGGCACAGTAAGTGTATATTTAATTAAACCAATCTACATTATATGTAATAATATATTTTTGACTTCCTTTGGTGTGCACAGGACAGGAGTCAGTTAAACTATTGCCAGCTCGAGTTACATTGTGGCCCTAACAAAGAACATTGGTAGTCAAAGAAATTTGACTCTGGATGTAATTAATTGCTCTCAAAAATACCCCATTAGCTCTGATGAGTTCAGTTAATTTCTTCATTTAGCTCATCTTGCATCTCACTCTTAACTTTAGACTGGTGTTGTGGCATACTGATGTTTCAAGTTGATGTATTCTCATAGGATTCGGTAACATCTCCTATCTTATTATCACTTTTTATGCAGTGGTATTATCCTGCTAAATATTCCTATCAACTTTACCAGTACATCATTCAAGCTTCCTCATAACAGCCACTGTGTACAGGCTATTTAATTAATATATAAGTCTCAAACAAAGCAAGCACTGTTTAGAACAGACAGCAGCACTGCACGGGGACAGGCCTTTCGGCCCGCCAAGACTACGCTGACACATGATGTCTTTCTAAACTAAAATTTGGGGAGTCCTGCCAATTCATATATCTGCCAAAACGCCTCCAATTCATCACTTTCTTTGGCAGCACTTTCCAGGTACTTACCAACCTCTATGTAAAAAAAAAAGTTGCCTCTCACATTCCTTTAAATTTACCCCCCTTTGACCTCAAACCTATGCCCCCTCGTAATTCACATTTCTACCCTGAGAAAAAGAAATCTCTGGCTTTTCATTCCTCTCACAATTTTGTGAACATCTATCAGGTCGCCCTCTCATTCTTCGATGTTCAAGTGAAAACAAACCAAGTTTGTCTAATTGTTTCTCATAGCTATTACCTTCCATCCTGGCGCAAACATTCTGGTAAAGCATTTCTGTACCCTCTCCAAAGCCTCCACATCCTTCTGGTAGTGTGGCGAACAGAACTGAATATAATACTCTAAATGTGGCCTAACCACAATTCAATACAGCTGCAACATTACTTACCAAATTTTATCCTCAAGCCCCGACCGATGAAGACAAGCATCCATATGCTCTTGACCACTTTATCCACCTTTGTTGCTGCCAATTTCAAGGAACTGTGGACCTCTGTATGTTGATGATACCATTTACTGTATGCTTCCTTCCTACATTAGACTATTCAAATCACATCACCTCACATTTGTCCAGATTAAACTCCATCTTCTATTTTTCCAATCAAGTTTCCAGCATATTAAGATCCTGCTGTATCCTCTTGTAATCCTCCTCACTATACACAGTTCTCCCAGTTTTTTTTGTCATCTGTAAACTTACTGTCAGGCCATCTACTTTGTCCTTCATATAATTTTTTCTATATTGCATGCAACAGAGGTGTCAACACTGATCCCTGCGGAACACCACTGGTCACAGATCTCTGATCGGAAAACCACCCTTTCACCATTAAGCCAGTTCTGCATCCACTTACCAACTTACCGCGGGTCCCATGTGACTTCACCGTTTATACCACCTGCCTTGAAAGCCCTTGTCAAAGACCTTGCTAAAGCCCATGTAGACAACTTCTACTGCCTTGCTGTCATCAATCAACTCTGTCACTACCTCAAAAAACCAGATCAAGTTTGTGACCTTCCCTAGACAGAGCCATGCTGCCTATTGCTAATAAGTCCATATTTTCCCAACTGAGAATAAATCCTATCCCTAAGAATCTTCTCCAATAATTTCTCTACCACTGACATAAGGCTCACCAGCTTATAACTTCCTGAATTACCCAATTGCCCATCTTAAATAAAGGAGCAACGTTGGCTATTCTTCACTCCACTGGGAACTCTCCAGGACTAAAGAGGATACAAAGACTTTGTACAAAAAGATCCAGCAATTTCCTCCCTCACCTTTGTCAATATTCTGGGATAGATCCCAACTAGACTTGTCTACCTTAATGCTTTTCAAAACACTCAATATCTCTTTTTTTTATATTGACATGCCCTGTAATATTACCATACCCCTCCAGAGATATTCCTTTGACCATATCCTTCCCATTTGTGAATGTTGATGCAAAGTATACATCAGGGACCTCACCCACTTTCTCCAGCTCCATACATAAGTTCTTTCCTTTGTCCTTGAGTGGATCTACCTTATCCCTTGCTATCCTTTTGCTTCTTATCTATGTGTAAAACACTTTGAGGTTTTCCTCATTCCTATTTGCGAAGGATATGTTTTGGTCCCTTTCGCCCTCCTAATTCCTTGTTTGCATTCTTACTGCTATCTTTGTTCTGCGTTCAGTGTCCTAAACCTTATGTATGACTTTTTGTTTTGACAAAGCATTCATTTTCTCTTGTCATTCAAGATTCCTGAATTTTGCCATCCTTATTCACTTTCATAGGAACATGCTGGTCCTCAACCCTAATCAATTGGCTTTTAAAAGGATTCCCACATACCAGAATTACCCTTATACAGCCAGACCCCCAATCCCTGTCTAATATCATGGTAGTTAGCCTTACCCCAATTTAATAGTTTTAATCTTATCCTTAACCATACGAACTTAAAACTTACAGAATTATGGTCACTGTTCCCAAAATGCTCCCCCACTGAAACTTTGAACACCTCACCAAAGTTTACTCAATGCATGTAGCAGATTGATCACACTGCAACTCTTTCTGCATCTGCCATCAAAAATGATCAACAAGAGTACATTCCAAATGCACACATTTATAATTCTAGTCAGCCAATTAATTTCAAGATACTTATTTGGAAATTCTTCCTGGTCAAAAATGCAAAATTAATAACTGAAAAAGAAAGGTATTTCTTTTAAACTAAAACAACTTCTTATTATGATCAGGTATATTCTTTCCTGCTTTTGAAAAAAAAATCTTCAGTATTGGACATAAGAAACAGCATGAGGCAAATACAGACTGGTAACTCAGCTTTCTGCAAAGTCCAAATAGTTTTCGATATTTTGACTGATACTTTATAAATTACAAATCACTGGACTGAACTGAGTGTGGAAGGAACATGCTACACAAAAGATTTTTTAAATAGCTTTTAAAGTGGTAAAGACATTTTTGTACACATTTCAATTTACATAACATTATGCAAAAGTTAAAGTATAAATTCTAATTATTAATTTCAAACTCTACCCTAAATAGCATCATTAAATTGATAGACATAATTGAAGAGAACTTTATTCATCATGTGGAAATAGACAATGAAGCATAATTTCCTTTAACAGAAAATAGCAGGATCTGTAAATGCTTCACCCAACATTTCTGTTGCAAGCTGACACTTCAAACAATGTTTTGTAAAGTACGTACATAAGAAAACTCATTCAAAACAGCTTTCTTCCCCTTCAAAAATCACAAATAATGCCGCCTGGAAGGAACAACCAAAAGTGAAGACTTCTAAGAAGTTAGTGCAGTATGGGCACATAGTAAGAGGCCCGATTTTCATGGAACCATGAAGATTTTGTGGATATTTAGAAATGTTGAGTGATATCCAGATGCATAATTCTGGCCCCCATACCCAGATTTCATTTTAGCATGAGGGCAAATGCAACAGGCAGTGACTCACAAAGGATGGAACCACAAATTCACCATTTGAACCGGTTACTAACTTTAAACAGAACCCATTTTGGCTACAGAAAGGGCTATAACCTGGAATAGGCATAAATGCTCATGAAAAGCAAATAAAGTCTAATTACTTGCCAATGATCCAAAGTTTTTTTTTTAAAAAAAGACCCTGATTTGCAAACTTTTTCAAGAACCTGCCTGTGGCTGTCAGACATTATCAAAAGAAAAACCTTCTCAACTGCTTCAATAGGTCAACTACTATTTCCTATTTCAATATGGTTCTCAGGTAGGGGATTTGCATCTGAGCTTCGTGGGCCAATTTTATCCTGCACTTGCCCCCCCCCAAACCATTCCGCCTCCTACCATCCCCACCAACAATCCTACCTTCTTTCCTCCCTAATCACCCGCCTACACACTGATCACACCCTAGAGTGAAAATCTTGCAATCCTGAGTACATTTTACTGCAGTCAGTCTGGCAACTTAAGAAATTTCTGATTGGAGTTATCTGCCTCAGTACCCAAAATCCACCAGAAAGGTGACTTCATTTCTTGAGGTTAGAGGATGAAACTAATTTCCTCACATTGTGATGTTAAAATTATTTTACAGCAGAATAAATATTTTAATTGTAAAAGCACAGCACAAAGTGCAAATTCGCCAGTGTCTACAGAACAGAATTACTTCTGATTTATATTTGGAAAATAAATTCATTTTCACAATGATGTAATGATGTGAACTATTTTTAAATATCATGGCAAACGTTTTGGTCAGATCAGAATATTTTATACATGAAAATATTTCTTTAACACACTTTAAAAAAAGGTACAAATACTGTTTGTGAGAAACAAGTTAATTTTAATTTTAAAACCTAGTAAAGCCAGTTCTCATCAGACATAATTCATGGGATAGATTTATAACCTACATTGGTCATAACATGTGGATCCATCTCCAAAAAACTTTGTTTGTAGCAAAGTCTATTCTTACAATCAACCATGAAGATTTAGATGAGAGATTCATAAGGAAATGATCAAGTATTTATACAGTCGCTGTGAAGAATGTCAATTTCATTGCTACAATACATTTGCTGTCAATGTATTTCATACAATGCAGAAGTATTCAGTAACTCAGGTGATTATTTCCTTAAATATATTACAAACAAAGACAATTATTAAGTGACTCAACACATTTTAAGAATGTTTGATATTTAAAATTATATTGTGCAAAGCAAATCTGTATATACAAATCCACTGCAATCATTTCCTTCACAGGCAATATCCACCAAAAGTTAATTCAAAGCACAGTTCTCAACTTCTAAACAAAATGGCATTTGTCTGAATCTGCACATTTGGTAACTTTGAAAGAAGCAATTGAGGTTGTTTTGCTAATGATCCTAACGATCATTTTCTTCATTTGATGAATCAATCTTTTGACAAATGTTGTGCTTTAATATTCATGGTATGCAATGAATAATAAGCCATTTCAATGTACTATTAAAAAAAATCAGAAACTGTTAAGCAGAAACTGTTTTCTCGTGATTGCTTCCCTTGAGCACTATGGCTTATACTCATTTATTCATTTTGTTCTGATAATCTGGTCTTTAACAGAAAAAGTGATCCTCAAGTACAAATCAGATGAAATCAACCAGATTCTGACTTGAATGAAGTTAACAATCTGATTCCACTCAGTTTCTACTTGCTTTGAGACACAATAGACATTAACAAGTACCCTTGCAGAGTTTTGGTCTGTTTATCCTGAGCTCACACCATATTTGTTATTCACAAATTCCAGATGAGCTGATGGCTTCAGAGATTAAAGTGTAATTCGAGCACAGTGGTGTTTCAGTTTGCATGGCAGCATACCCTTGTTGAGTTGATAAAAATCCACAAGCTGGATAAGATCAGTAAATTTGGTGTGACCTTCATCCAGGGAATAGTATGATTCTCCGTCTTCTTCTAGCTGCATCGATTACATAGCAGTTGATGAGAAAATTCCAATGCAGTTGTAATTATGCAATAGTTTCTGTATAACTCAACCCTGTTATTCTGTAATATTTCATAATTGCAACTCTGTATAACTTCAATAAAACAATTCTCAGTGGTGGAAGCTTAAAGGTTTTTTTCTGAACAAGCCGCAACATCTTCCACAGGACTTACTTAGTGAATTATAAAACATCTCTCAAGGTGTAGGTTAGCTCAGTTGGCTAGGTGACTACAGGTGGTCTGAATTAAAGCCAACAGCATTGGTTCAATCTTCATACCAGCCACAGCTCATGGAGGTCCTGCCTCCTCTCAACTTATTCTCATGGAGTGGTTATCCTTAAGCGATTGTCCCAATAAAATGGATAGAAAATCATCTGGTCTTTATGTAATACTGAGAAAATCTCTCAACCTGTTATTAGCATTCAACTGCTTTTAATTAAAAGATGAATCCCATAGTGAATAAAATTGGACAAATAATTATGTTCTGGCTACGAAAAGCAGCAAATATCAAGTTTTTCCATTTTTTTTACTTGTGCAAAGAATACAGCACACTTTATCAATTCCAAAAGAACACCTTTTATTTATGAACCCATTCAACAGGCAATTAATTGTTGGTAGCCATAATTAGTTTCCTGTGAACTTGGTTTTTATCCCCCTATAGTCTAGATTCTGGCATATTTCTGATACATTACTGGGGGAAGGAATTTTTGTGTTAAGAAATTTACGTCACTTTTCTGGGTATTCTGTCTTAAAATTGCCTGCCCTCCCTTTGCACTCTTGGGACATCCTGCAATATACCTGTCAGGTTACAAGTGCCCTAATTGGCATGTAAATAAACTTTAATGAGCAACTTCCTTAGCTGAGTACTATAGCTTAAGACCATAAGATATTGGAGCAGAAATTAGGCCATTCAGCCCAAAGAGTTTGCTCCGCCATTCAATCATGGCTGATAAGTCTCTCAACCCCATTCTCCCACTTTCTCCCCATAACCTTTGATCCTCAAGAACCTATCTTAGTCTTAAATATACTCAAAGACCTGGCCTCCACAGCCTTCTGTGACATGAATTCCACAGATTCACCGTTCTGTGGCTGAAGAAGTTTCTCCTTATCTTCATTCTAAAAAGTCTTCCCTTTGCTCTAAGGCTGGCCCCTCGGGTCTTAGTGTCTGCTACCATTGGAAACATCTTCTCAACATCTACTCTGTTGAGGCCTTTCAGTATTCAGTGCTTCCCAAAGCTTTTCTCATCAGGGCCTCTTAATACTTTTAGATTAGATTAGATTAGATTAGATTACTTACAGTGTGGAAACAGGCCCTTCGGCTCCACAAGTCCACACCGCCCCGCCGAAGCGCAACCCACCCATACCCCTACATTTACCCCTTACCTAACTACTTATGTCACATTCCTGTGAGAAAATGAGGGAAGAGGGCTAATGAGAGTCAGCAGGGAGCAAAAGCTGTTTAATACACAGGGGCTTTAAGTAAAAAGTGATTTGCTTTCCAGTTAACATTTTTAGGAGAAGATTCGGGTCTGTAAGATCGGGCATTTATGGCACTTTTATTTATTTCAAAAACTGTGAAACTTAAAAAGGCTGCATAGTTCATAGCATTTGGTCCAGGATTCACACAGCTATTGCTGCACTGCAGATCACAATTCCAAACACTTGGCCAGTGACCCCACTGAGGGCGATGACCCACAGTTTGTAAGACACTGTTCTAGAGCTTCTCTCAGATGCAACTTGAGAACCAATATCAGAAGAGCATGTTTGCTGTTGAAAGCATATAAAACAATTTTGAATGTGGGAGTCTTTCCTCTCATCTTCCAGTGGCAGGAACCCAGTTTCAATGAAGTCTAGCTTCTGAACATTGTGGTGTCACCACTGATGTGGTGCTTCCAGGAGAACTGAAGACTGAGGCTAGATGTCCTTGTGTATATATACACATAATGTATATGACTCCAGTCTATGGTCAACCCTGAGGAATGATGGAATTTTCTAACTTTGCTTACATTGAAAAAGAGAATACTTGTGTGAGATTTTCAGCATAAGGTTAAGAAAAAAAATAGATTTTTGAGAGTGTGTACTTGGAAGATTATTACATTTATTACTGGACATATGGATTACAGAGTCACTTTCAATATTCCACGTTTCTCTATTTATTTTCCTCTCAGCAAATCTTAAATAATTCCACTGAGGCCAGTATTCCGTCACCAAATCATACTTTATTTACAAATGAAAAGTCCTCAACTCTAGTACTGCTCTTCCTAGTCAGCTGACTGTCATAATCTTTGACACTCTTCTTTTTATCTGTCAGCCAGGGGGCCCTGATTGGACCAGATTAACAGCACCAATCAGGGAACTCATTCTTTGAAGTCCAGCTGGCTGTTATCATTATAATCACTACAAAACCCAAACAAATGGATCCTGCGGCATATTCTGTAACTGATAAGAATCCAAAGCCTTTGTACTAGAACAAGTATTAGTTATATTTTGTCTACATTCAGATATGGGAATTCTTGTTAGGTGATCAAAACCTAATACTAGTACAAAACCTGTAGATGTTAACACGTTGCTATTTTTCAAAGTACATCCATCATCATTTCTGGCAACTATTGAACAGCTGAAGATTCTTGAACATGCTGATGACTTAAGATACACTTTGAAGGTTGAACTTTGTAAACTATGACAGTTAAAGAGAATGAAATAGTATTTTCTTTGAAAACCATCATCTTATCAAGATGGAACATTAAAATGGCAGTTTTGTCATTTGAGAATCGTTCATTGTGAAACACAGGCCCATAATCTGTTGGTATAAATAATTAAAATTGAGCTTTTGTCTCCAACTACTTACCGGTACAATCTGAAAATGCCTTATCTTCTGACAATGGCATAGTGACAAAACAAAACTTTTCTGGTTACTTTGACTGTCCCGTAGTAAAAACATCCTACGTGGGATGATAAGAAGGAAAATAAATCTTGGTTATTTATAAATTGTTGTTTATCTGAAAACTTTAACTCATGGGGGAAAAGGGATCAAATTTGGGAAGAAGTGATAAGTTAAAGAGTAGCATCAAGACCGAAGGGAAAGGTATCAAGGCTGAAGAGAAAGGTATTAAGGCAGGAAATGATCAACAGACCATGACAAGAAGAGATAGAACTTACACGTCTACGAGTAAATCAACAAGTAAGGCCATAAGGATAACACCAAAATAGGCAGAGAGCCAAGTAGTCAGAATTACCAACTAAGCCTATGGAGGGAGATAGACAGGTTGGGTGAGTAGACAAATGTTAGGGAGATAGAATACAAAATGGTAAACGTGAGATTATAGACATTGACAGGAAGAATAGAAGAGCTGAATATTAAATAGGTAAATACTGCAGAAAGCTACAGCACAGATAGATCCAGGGATCCTTGTGTGTGTGTCACAAAATCCAGCATACAGGTTCAGTAAATAATAGGGAAGACAAATGCACTGATGGTTTTCTTTCAAATGGAATGCAGTACAAAAAAGGAAGGTCTTGCTAAAACTATAAGGCACTAATCAAACCACATCTGGAATTCTGTGAACAGTTTTGGTCCCTTATCTAAGGAAAAATATGCTCGCATTGTAGACAATCTAATAGAGTTTCCCTCGACTGATTCCAGAGAGGAGGGATTTTTAATTAAGAGAGATTGAATCAGTTGGACTGGTACTTACTGGAATTTAGAAAAATGAGTGAAGACCTTATTGAACCATGTAAGTTTCTTGGAGGTTCAAAAGAGTAGATGGTGAGATGTTGTTTCCCCTTTTGGACAAGACAACATAATCTCAACAGAATCACTTAATTAAGGCAGTGATGACAAGGTGTTTATTTTTCTCTCAATGAATCTGTGAAATTCTTTACTGTAGAGGGTGTCAAGGCTGGGTCATTAAGCTTATTCAAGGCTGAAATAGATAAGATTTTTAATCATTACGGGAATCGAGGGTTATGGAGAATGGCAGGAAAGTGGAGTTGAGGATTATCAATAGAGCTAATGATCTCATTGAGTAGTGGAGCAGATTCAGTAGTCTAAATGATCTAATTTTGTTCCTATGTCTTATGGTCTTACAGTTATAAAAACAATAAAAGGAAAAACCTGAAGACTTTGAATCTGAATGCATTTTGCATTTGAAATAGAACATGAACTTATAGCACAAATAGAAATAAATAAAATGATATGATCATCATCAGAGATATGGTTGCAAGATTACATGGACTGGGACCTGAAAACTGAAAGATACATGACATTTAAGAAGGACAAAAAAACTAGAGAAAGGAGGAGGTCATAATGGTGATCATATTAGCACAATAGAGATGAATGGCTTGCATTCAGGAAACCAGGATGTAGAAGTAGTTTGGATAGGAAATGAGAAATGTTAAAAAGCAAGATGCTTCTTGTGGGAGTGATGAACAGGCCCCCAAAAGTAACAAATGGTAGTGCTCAGTATAAAAAGGAAGAAATAATGGGAGCTGGTCAGAATGGTATGAAGATAATCATGAAGGACTTTTAATCTACATATTTTAGATTTAGATTAGATTCCCTACAGTATTGAAACAGGCCCTTCAGCCCAACAAGTCCACACTGACCCTCCGAAGAGCAACCCACCCAGACCCACTCCCCTACATTTACCCCTGACTAATGCACCCAATACTATGGGCAATTTAGCACAGCCAATTCACCTAACCTGCACATCTTTGGATTGTGGGAGGAAACCCATGTAGACACAGGGAGAATGTGCAAGCTCCACACAGACAGTTGCCCGAGGTGGGAGTTGAACCTGGGTCCCTGAGCGCTGTGAGGCAGCAGTGCTAACCACTGAGCCACCGTGTATATACTGGAAAACTCAAGTGAGTAGTGGTTGTGAAGATGAGAGTTCATAGAATATTTTCAGGATAGATTCTCAGACTAGCACATTCTAAAGCCAATAAAAGAGCAGCCTAGATATAGTACTGTAAAATGAGATAGGACTAATTAAAGTTCTCAAAATGAAAAGATCTGAGGTAGCAATGATCATATATTTGACGGAAAAAAGAATGAGTCTGAGACAAGTTTGTTTTTAAACTTAATGAAATCAAAATTATCTGAAGTTTTAAAGTTGTTCAACAGAGATGCAGCTTTAGGCATTTAAATGGATATTTAACAGTACAAATATTAGTACATTCCAATGAGCAAGAAAATTTTCAAGGGTGGACCCAGTAATCATGGTTTGATAAAGAAGTTAAAGATTGTAACAATCTTAAAAGTAAAAGCATTTATTTCCAGAGATGGGTCAGAAAATTGAATAGAAGCTAAAAAAAGACAGAGTTTAATATGGAAAAAAAATTAGAAAATTTTATAAATCTAGCCAGAAATACAAAAGCATGTTGTAGGTTTCTATAACTTGTTGGAAACAAAAAAAGAGATCCAATAGAAAACAAGCATTGGGAATAAGTAATGGAAAATAAGGAGACAACACATAAATTGGGCAGGAATTGGTCGTCACTATAAAAGAAACAAGCAACATCCCAGAATTAGTTGTAAATCAGGAAATGAATCAAAGGCAGGTACTCCAGAAAATTACAATAACCAGAGAAGTAGTGCCGAACAAACCATTGGAGATGGATCCAACTGGATTTCACCCTAGTGTCTTAAATTAATTGGTTAGTGAGATAATTAGGAATTTTTGAAAATTTAAGATTTAGGAAAAGTTTCTTGGAAAATACCAAATGTAACTTCTTTATTCAAGAAGGATCAGAAGCAGAAAATTACAGGTCAGTTAGCTTCACATCTGTTTAGGGAAACTTGCAGAAGGTATTATTTGAGACTTCATAGCAGGAGCTCTTGGAAAGAACTCAAGGTTATTGGAGTTTTCTGAAGAAATATCATCTGCTGTGGATTAAGGGGAATCAGTAGTTAGATTGTACATGGGTTTCCAGAAGTCATTTGATAAGATGCTATATCAATAGTTACTGCAGAACATAAAAAGCTTGTGGTGTAAGGTGCAACCAATTGTCATGGATGTAAGATCGGCTAGATGCCAGAAAACAGAGCGTACATAAATGGGTCTTTTCAAATTGGAATATTTAATGAGTGATCTGGGAACCTTAACTTTTTAAAAGTATGTACAGGTGACTTCGATGAAGAGACTGCAGGTATGGTTGCCAAATTTTCTGATGATACTGTTATAAAGTCGAAAGAATATATGGTCACTTTAAAAGACAAGTGTCTTTTCTGAGCTGAGAGATTGACAGCACAAGTGTCTGTGAATAGCTGACAGGTGTAGAGAGTGCTGAGAATTGATAATGTGCAAAAATCAGCTTGGGATTGCATTTTGATGTTAAGGCAACCGGATTTTAATTAGCCAATTATATGCCCAGGATACCAAAAATTTGAATTTGATTTTATTAACAACATCAGACCAATGAGAGGGTACAAGGCTTGGGTTTGTTGAAGGAAGGGGTTTTGAAAATGACTGCCAGCCAAAGAAATAAACATCTCAACACTCTCACAGAAATCTCTCAGAAGGCATCATATATTAAAGGTACCAAAAAATTTTATACAAAAACACTCACAGCAAAAAGGAAAAATTATAAAAGACAGTCCAGGGAGAAAAACAATGGGACCATAAGGACGGAAGGAAGCAGCAGATTGGGAAGACCTGAAGGAAGACAGCATAAGAGACTGTAAGATTGACAGTTTACGTTAATTTATTGTTTAATAATTGTGTTATTGGAGCAGCATTTTAGTAGAGTTGGGATTATTTAAGAGAAAAACGTGCTTGGATTTGTTAAGAGTTTTTGTTTAGTGCTCACTGTTAGGAAAATAAATTGTTTTTTTTTCTTTAAACAGTGAAAACCAGGGATTTTCTTTCACTCATTCACTCACTCAGTTTTAACAGATTACAAGGTGAGGCGAGCTTCTCTGGGTGTTTTAGTTTTAATTAACAGAGTGATTCAACCTCTGCATCATAAGAATATAATAGGAGGAAAGTAAATTGTGAAGATCACATACAAAATGTATAAAGGGACATTGGAGGTTAAGTGAGTTAGCAAATGGAGTATAATATAGAAAAACGTGAAACAGCTCATCTTGGCAGAAAGAATTCAAAGAAAAACCCATCATCTAAATGGCAAGAGATTGCAGGCTCTGAGATGTACATTGAGCTGGGTGTCGGAGTGCATACACTGTAATGCCTGCTCACAGTTTGAATATATCAACTCTCTTCATATAAAATAGACTTTGAATAACGGTTTTTCTATATAAGTGACCAATAGATTCTTGCATAGCTACTGAGTGACAAGCGTCATTGCTAAGTAATTCATTTTTAAAATCATGATACAGTACTCTTCAGGGACTACACTGTTGCAGAAAGAATTTTTTAAAAAGCCCATTAGCTGAATGGTAAGAGATTGCAGGATCTGAAACACACAGGGACCTGGGTGTCCAAGTGCTTTAGTTGCAATGCATTAGTTTGTATGTACACCAGTAATTAGGAAGGCTAATAAAATGTCACCACTTATTGTGAAAGGAATTGAAAACAAGGTATGGTGGTCATGCTTCAGTTATACAGAACACTGGTGAGCCCATGTGTGAAGTATTTTGTACAGCATTGATCTCCTTGTTTAAGAAAGGATGTTAGTATGTTCGAAGCAGTTTAGAGAAGGTTTAGTTGACTAATACCTGAAATAGACAATTTGTTTCATGAGGTAAGGCAAGATAAACTAGAATTGTATCTATTAGGCAGCATCTGACGAGCAGCAAAATCGACGTTTTGGGCAAAAGCCCTTCATCAGGAATAAAGGCAGTGAGCCTGAAGCGTGGAGAGATAAGCTAGAGGAGGGTGAGGGTGGGGAGAAAGTAGCATAGAGTACAATGGGTGAGTGGGGAAGGATATGAAGGTGATAGGTCAGGGAGGAGAGGGTGGAGTGGATAGGTTGAAAAGGAGCTTGGGCCACGGGGCGGTTTGGTTGATTGGTGCGGGTGTCTCGGAGATGTTCCCTAATGCGCTCTGCTAGGAGGCGCCCAGTCTCCCCGGTGTAGATGAGACCGCATCGGGAGCAACGGATACAATAGATGATATTAGTGGATGTGCAGGTAAAACTTTGATGGATGTGGAAGGCTCCTTTAGGGCCTTGGATAGAGGTGAGGGAGGAGGTGTGGGCACAGGTTTTACAGTTCCTGCGGTGGCAGGGGAAAGTGCCAGGATGGAAGGGTGGGTCGTAGGGGAGCGTGGACCTGACCAGGTAGTCATGGAGGGAACGCTCTTTATGGAAGGTGGAAAGGGGTGGGGAGGGAAATATATCCCTGGTGGTGGGGTCCGTTTGGAGGTGGCGGGTCTTTTTGGAGGTGGCGGAAATGTCGGCGGATGATTTGGTTTATGCGGAAGTTTGTAGGGTGCAAAAATCCATCTCTCCCCACCCTGCCGCCAACAGCAAATGATTATTAAGTTTTGTATGCGATAAAAAAATTCACAATTCTTGAACAAACAAGTTTCCTACCATCTGTTTTCTAATGGCGTGAACTTCATTTTGAAAGCTAAAACAATCAAGGACATCACAAATCCACTTCCAATGCCACTCCACTCACCCAAAGCCAAGTTTCAAATATCAAGTAGTGGAGATTAAAGTATAAATCTAAATATATGTTTCCAATAAACTGAGAAGTAATGTTCAGTTGATGTTCCAGGATATCTTATTGTAAGGTTTACCTACAGTCAAATTATTATGTAAGTACATTTTATTTAATACCAAAAACAATCGTTTTAGAGTGTTTTTTTCTATTGGGACAAAGGTTATGAAAAAAACTAAGTTTGATGCAGGACTCTGAATACTTTCAATTGCTAATCCAAATCTCACATATTAAGGCATGTATTTCAAAGTAGCAATAACAAAGAATCCAATATCTGTAAATTTAAAAAAAACTAAATGAACATGAAATGTTAATGGTTAAAAATGTACCTTCTTTATACAACTCAAAATGTATATCTAGAATATAAATATTTCTATCAAAATAAAGTAAAGCATCAAGATGCAACACTGATATTGTGAACCCAACCAAAATGGCTACATGAAGTGGAGGAAAGAGTTAAAAGTATGCCTTTTTTAATTAAGTGGCATATAAAGATAGTTTAGAAGTGAAGGTCTCAATATTAACAAATGAATAATAAGCCAAGACTTCCAAACAATCATTATTAAATCTTTACATAAGAAAATCAACTCATGTAAGAGGCTGAATCTCAACTAAATTTATACTAACACTTAATGATCAACATTTTAAAGACTTGGCTCTAAAAAGGCCAAAAGATCAATATCAACTCCACTTTTTCATAAAAACTTTAAGTGAAAGCAATCACAAATGTATGTAAATTAGAAGCATTTGCCGGTTTCTTATATGTTCTTGTAAACAATTTCCTAAATCAAACTAGCTGGAAACACTTGCTATTATAATTATGGACACAATGTCTCATCCAATCATAATATTCCTTGATGCTTAAATTGATGCTTACCCATCCACAAGGCCTTGTTGTTCTAATAGTTTTTGAGCTTCATCTCTGGAGAGTCGGTGATGAAACCATAGCTGCATCCTATGAATGGCTAAATTATAATGGAAAAAATGAATTTCTAAACAAAATCATAGAATTAGCATAAAACATATTCATTTAGCTATGTCTCAAAAGTAACTTAACCCAGCACAGTCACAACATAATAGACAAAAACTTGAATTTTTGAATTTTAGCAAATAGTCTTCAAATGTTAAATATTATTTCTATTATTATCCATTATCTTAAGTGGATCAGCAAATATATTTCATTTAAAATGAACTGACATCAATAATTTGCTTGACTCATGCAATATCATACTTGCTGCACAAAGTACATATTGAAACAACCTTGACATGATGTAGTGCTCTGCGATGTGGTTGGACTTCCATATGCGTTCAAACGATGACAGCTTCTCCTCTGTTTTTACAAGAATTTACATTTTAAAATATCAATTTCTTTATTAAACATATCCAACTTGAATTATAAGCCTAAAGTCACTTGTATGCTATTCTATACAATTACCTCAGAGTTACACTGGAATATGTCGCTTGCTTATAACAATTAGAACGTGTGCAAATTGAAACTAATTGCTTCTAGTGGTTCCATTATTTCTCGAGGATAAATTTTGAATTGTTGTAATATTAATCTATAGAGTTCAGCACATGAATGGGTACCTAATATTAACTAATAGCAACTAATTCCTGGTGAAAGGTGTTTGCCCGAAGTGTCTATTTTCCTGCTCCTTGGATGCTGACCTGCTGTGCTTTTCCAGCACCACTCTAATCTTGACTCTGATTTCCAGAATCTGCAGTCCTCCCTTTTGCCTAACTAATATTACTGACAAGTTACTGAGTATTCTTAGCTGATCCTAGTTAACCGCAAAGAATCACATGGATACCCCAGTTATTGTATGTTGGCCAATGTCACTCTATCTGACAATGACTTGAATTTTCTCTACACAGAAGTCTGATTTTGATTAAGAGCAATGAAAGGAGCAAAGTAAAATGACCATGCTTCATATGAAAGAAGAAACATTCAGGAGTTCGTAAAGAAATCATTAACTCCTATTTTCCACGTGCCGATTTGCAAAACAGACTGACACCAACACTGGGTTCGGTTTCCACACCAGCTGAAGATACCACAAAGGATTCTCCTTCTCAACTTCTGCCCTCGCCAAAAGAATGGTGACCCTTACGTTAAATCACCAACAATCTCCTCTCATGAGAGAGCAGCTGTATGGACAGGCAGGACAAAAGCAACTTTACTTCTACTTCACTTAAAAGTGCTGAAAAACTATAAACTAAAACAAAAAAAAACTAAATATTCAGATGAGGCAGCTTGTGAAGACAACTCAGACATGAAATGTGAACCAACTGATTTATGTTTATTTTTTGGATTTATATCCTGTAATGCCTGATCACAGTTCTCAAACATACCAAAGCACTCCATATATAATGGACTTTGAAGAACAATTTTATTTTAATCAAGGTTGTTACGACACAGGATAAACTCCTCCCCCCCGCCCTGTTAATATAAACCAGCAAAACAGAAAACATGCTGTAATCTATGAAAATTCAAGAGGTAAAGAACTATCTCAAAAGTAACTATTTAAAGTGAAAATTAACAACTTTATTTTTTTAAATCTAACAGAGAATAATTAATGAACAACTATTTATAATTTATTTATCTAAACCTATCTTTTACCTTCCCCTCCACAATACTGGTCTGATAAAACCCTTGATTAAGATTTACAGAAAAATTCAAATTTCAAAACTAGTCAGCTGTCAAATCTTCTCTTCATATCTTCCTCTGTAGATTTGGACTCCAGGTCAGGGTTGATTTTTTTTTCTATGCAAACTCCTTCTCCGAAAGGTATGTCTCAGAGAGTTCTCACTAGCAGCTTACATCTGTTAGTATTTTTGGCAGTTTTCCCTCAACCGTTTTTTTTTTGGTTTTAAACCCCAAAACATCAGACCGTTTCATTGGTTTTAATATTGTCAAAAATACCAAATTCAAATTTGATTGGAGTTTGGTATCTTTAGGGCATAATTTAAACAGATCGGCCGAATTTGAATTTTATTTTTTGTCTCATAGCAACCCAGCCAGTGCTAGCTGTTCTGATCAAGTGTTACACTGTTACCTTGTTTCGGACTGTGTGGGCCACTCAAGTCCTTGCTAGCTTTCAACTCTCTTAAAAGGTACAGTACCCCTTACACCTTTAAAAAAAAGTGATCAACTGATTCTTGCATAGGTACTGAGAGTTAAACATCATTGCTCCTTAATTCATTTTTAAAATCATGAAACCGTACTCATCAGAGACTACTATCGTCTGTTATACTCAACTGTCAACTGCACCGACCATTTGGGGGGCTAATGGCCAACATCAATCATGATAAACAGATTCTATAGTACATTAAAATGTAGCATGGCTCTAATTATTCTGAATTATTTTCTCAATCTAATATAAAACAAAACATCATGTGTTGGCTATGTTCAAACCAGTACTTTACCCGCCATGCCAACCCCTCCTCAGTAGCAACTGTAAGTGCCTCCATAGGGTTTTCAATTACTCTTCCTTTGTGTCCAGAGAAATCCATGGCTACCAGAGAGTTTTCTGAGGCGCTTCTCTATGAAGGCAATATAAAATGTTTTCAAAAGTATTTTTGGTACGATTTTTAAAGAACGGTTTTTTGCAAGAAACAAACAAGTTCGCATAATCTATAAGTGATACTCATCAAATGTCCAGATTACAGACGAGGAAGTGCTCGATGTCTTAAAACAGTTAAGAGTGGATAAATCCCCAGGACATGATCGGGCATACCTGAGAACTCTGTGGGAAGCTAGGGAAGTGATTGCTGGGCCTCTTGCTAAGATATTTGTATCATCAATAGTCACAGGTGAGGTGCCGGAAGACTGGAGGTTGACAAACGTGGTGCCACTGTTTAAGAAGGGTGGTAAAGACAAGCCAGGGAACTATAGACCAGTGAGCCTGACCTCAGTGATGGGCACATTGCTGGAGGGAATCCAGAGGGACAGGATGTACATGTATTTGGAAAGGCAAGGACTGATTCGGGATAGTCAACATGGCTTTGTGCGTGGGAAATCATGTCTCACAAACTTGATTGAGTTTTTTGAAGAAGTAAAAAAGAAGATTGATGAGGGCAGAGCAGTAGATGTGATCTATATGGACTTCAGTAAGGCTTTCCTTTATTGGTCAGTACAGGAGTTGGAGTTGGGAAGTCATGTTGCAGCTGTACAGGACATTGGTTAGGCCACTGTTGGAATATTGCATGCAATTCTGGTCTCCTTCCTGTCGGAAAGATGTTGTGAAACTTGAAAGGGTTCAGAAAAGATCTACAAGGATGTTGCCAGGATTGGAGGATCTGAGCTACAGGGAGAGGCTGAACAGGCTGGGGCTGTTTTCCCTGGAGCGTCGGAGGCTGAGGGATGACCTTAATGAGGTTTACAAAATTATGAGGGGCATGGACAGGATAAATAGACAAAGTATTTTCCCTGGGGTCGGGGAGTCCAG
>NC_057716.1:63042993-63112915 GCF_004010195.1 Chiloscyllium plagiosum
TGGAACATTTAAGAGGCATTTGGATGGGTATATGAATAGGAAGGGTTTGGAGGGATATGGGCCAGGTGCTGGCAGGTGGGACTAGATTGGGTTGGGACATCTGGTCGGCATGGATGAGTTGGACCTAAGGGTCTGTTTCCATGCTGTACATCTCTATGACTCTATCACGCATTATCAATACAAGTCAAAGTTGAAGAAAGCACTGCTTCAAAATAAAGCAAAATAAAAACACCAATTACGTATTCTTACCAAGTTAATGTGATAAAAACAACAAAGAACATATTTCCAGTAAAAATACAATGACAGATTTGAATGAAATTACATTTTGATTTATTTTTCAGTAATAGAATGTAGCTTTGGTACGGGATAGCATATAAAGTTAACTTTCTTTCTGACTTAATTCAATATATCTGGCCATTTGTGCCAGAAAGTTGCTGGACGGTCAAAAGAAGTGAACTACTAATCTCCCTAAAAAAGATAGTTGAAAAGCCTAGATTCTTCCAGAACCATTGTAGGGTTAACTTTCTCTTCACTTTCCGCTCAATTAACGTTTACATTTGATGAATTATTCTTCACCAGCTCCGTCATAATGCCACCACCAAAGCCATCTTCCATGTCTTTTTCCCCTTTCAGCATACCAAAGACACCATTCCTTCTGCAATACCCTGGTCCAATGCTCATTCACCTGCACAATCCCCTTACCTTCACAAGGAATTACAGGAAAATCACCACCTACGTTTTAACTCCTCACTTCCTACTATTCAAATACTTAAAACAATGCTTGCCATTTAAACAATTTACTTTTAGTTTTCAATGTATCAATCAAAATTCACTGCTCACCATGTATTCTTCTCCATGCTTAGGAGACAAAATGCAGATTGGGGACTGCACTGTCAAATGCATCCACTCAATCTATAGGTATGGCTTTGAGCTGCCAGTCGCCTGTTATTTAATACTCTGTGCAACTTTCACTAGAATTTGTCACCCTCTGTTTTTCTACATTATTCTGAAGAAGCTCAACACAATCTCAAGGAATGAAACCTCACCTTTCAATTATATGTTTGAATGATGTGCTAAAACTATTGTTTAACAAACACCTTGACCAATGTTTCAAATAGTTGGGTTGAAGAGGTCATTTAATATTTTTAGGCATATTAGCATAGAAATGAACAATTATTCTTGTTACTTTTTGAAAGGAGATGCAAAATTACACATAATGATTCATATTAATGCATAACTAGAAAATCATAGTCTAATGTTTTTCCAGTTTTGTAGTTTGAACTTCATACCATTGGTGATGAATTCAGGGAAGTAAGACTCTCTCTCCTTTGCTGTGGTATTTTATAGTTTTGGTACAGCTGCATTCCATACTGCAAAACAAGAGACTTTTTTTTAAAAAAGAGAGGGTCAAAATATTGAAGATTTAAGACCAAAATAAGCAGAAAAGTAGTTACTAAAATACAGTTATGCTGCACCTTACAGTTCACGACTACCTTAATGGATTGACTAGTTGTAAATATAAAACAGCTTATGTTGACCAAATATTTGTATTTTCAAGACTCACAATTCTTCAACTTTGCATGTGCATAACAAGCTTAATATCTCCATTACATTAATTTCTCTTTACTCAACAAAAGTGAATCATGGTACAGTCTGAAGGAAGATTAAACAAGCTCTGTGCACAGACCATTATAATAGCAGACACTAACTTATTTTTAAATCCAGTTCTGACATACAGATTTCTCTTTTCATTGTGATATTACAAAGAATGTCAAAGGGTCAACATATTTTTACCACCCATTGAACAGTAAGCCAAATGCAGCCTTTAAATAGAAGTAAAAAGATTAATGGAATTGTGCAAATCAAAGTAGGCAAACACTGGCACATAGTCACGATGTTGCAAACACAGGCGGCACGGTGGCACAGTGGTTAGCACTGCTGCCTCACAGCGCTAGAGACCCGGGTTCAATTCCCGCCTCAGGCGACTGACTGTGTGGAGTTTGCATGTTCTCCCCGTGTCTGCGTGGGTTTCCTCCGGGTGCTCCGGTTTCCTCCCAAGGTCCAAAGATATGCAGGTCAGGCGAATTGGCTATGCTAAATTGTCCGTAGTGTTAGGTAAGGGGTAAATGTAGGGGTATGGGTGGGTTGCGCTTCGGCGGGGCGGTGTGGACTTGTTGGGCCGAAGGGCCTGTTTCCACACTGTAAGTAATCTAATCTAATCTTACACATGATCACAGGAGACACTACGCAATTACACAATTGTAAATATTCATTGCCAACAAAGGCTACATCACTGAGGTTCCTTCATGTATCATTCATCAACATTTCCTTGTCACAGAGGGCACTTTAGCAGGCACTGGAAGACACATTGGAACAGAAAATGTACAACAATTTTGGCTAATTTGCATGTAATGTGATGATAGTAAAACAAAGTTCAGGAAATATACTCAGAGTAAAACAGTCATATGGTTATAGAGATGTGCAGCACAGAAACAGACCCTTCGGTCCAACTTGTCCATGCCGACCAGATATCCCTACCCAATCTAGTCCCACCTGCCAGCACCTGGCCCATATCTCTCCAAACCCTTTCTATTCATATACTCATCTGTGTGGAAAAGTTGCCCCTTAGGTCTCTTTTATGTCTTTCCCCTTTCACTCTAAACCTATGCCCTCTAGTTCTGGATTCCCCCACCCCAGGGAAAAGACTTTGTCTATTTATCCTATCCATGCCCCTCATGACTTTATAAACCTCAATAAGGTCACTCCTCAGCCTCAGACACTCCAAGGAAAATAGACCTAACCTATTCAACCTCTCCCTATAGCTCAAATCCTCCAACTCTGGCAACATCATTGTAAATCTTTTCTGAACCCTTTCAAGTTTCACAACATCTTTCCAATACGACGGACACTAGAATTGCACACAATATTCCAACAGTGGCCTAACCAATGCCCTGTGCAGCCAAAACTCCCAACTCCTGTACTCAATACTCTGACCAGTAAAGGAAAGTATACCAAACACCACCTTCACCATCCTAATGTGAAATCTTTACCAAGAGTTTTTTTTTTCCCTGGTGATCAGATTCTGTCTGTCCCAGTCATTGTTCTCCTGCGTTAGGAGAAAAAAGATTCCAAATGCTAGCCAAACCCAATTCCCTAGTCTTGATAGGACATGATGCAGGTATGCACTTTGTTATACTCTCTGGAAAATGCATCTGGAGCCCTGATGATTTTAGTCTAGTGCAAGGCAAGTATGTGACATAGGCACCACTTAACATCATCCCTCTTTGGAAAGGGACTGAAGGGATTAACATTTGTGCTTATTTGGTTGTGAGATGGGAATGGAGAGTGGAGGCAAATTGGCAGTAGGGTACTGGAGATTCTGGCCTTAAGAACATTTTTGTGTATTCAAACAGGATTGTATAATAACAAAAGTACAATGACTCATTGTTTTCATTGCCCTTAACCCCGACACATCATTTTGAAATGAGAAGTGCAATTTACACAAGTCAAATATTGGCACGAATTGGCACGAGTCCATCATACACATAAAATATCATTGCTGAATGCTTTTAGTAGGTTTGATAAACATAATAACTAGGTTTATATCCTCTTCTAAATTTGTGGATACACATTTAAATTTCATGACAGTATAACATAAATGCTAACCGGTAACAAGGGAATAGGAGGGAGAAAAAAATAACATCAGTACAGAGGAATAACACACACAATTCCAGCTAAAAAGAATGCTGCAAGAACATCTTACATAAAATGTCAGGAATTAAGTCACATAATCCATGTATATCATAAGCTCTAAACATTTGATGCGGGAACATTTGAGAATAAAAATAATCAAAGTTTATTTAAACAACAAGGTTAAAAGCATTAAAATACTCGGGTACAGAGGAGACCTCCTGTGTTGAATCTGTACACATTGTTGTTATGAAATAAAGGAAAGACAAAATGGGAACAGGCCATTTTCCATGCTTCTTCCTGCGAGTTATTTGAGCACTTAATGCAGGTCAACACTTCACTACAACATTGAGTGTTGAATGAGTTTTTGAATTAGACATTAAATAGAAATCCAGCTGCCTCTCAGGTTGACTTACAGTATCCCATTAATATGCTATTAAACGTGAACCAAGGGAGCTTTCCTCCTGCACCGACCAATATTGAAGTATGCTGTAAAGTCACCATAGTTCCAGAGTGCCATAAGGGTGCTCTCTCAGTCAAGAGAGACAAGTGGTGAGTGAGACCTGATGAACACCACATCTCGAGGATGGTGGAATCTTCATGGTGACCTCAGCAGGTACAAAATTCAACCCACATTGTTGATATCACACTGCATCACGTAGTACAGTGGCACAGTGGTTAGCACTACAGCCTAACAGCATGGGGGACCCTATTTCGATTCCAGCCTCTGGCGACTGTCTGCGTGGAGTTTGCACATTTTTCCTATATCTGTGTGGGTTTCTGCCGGGTGATCCAGTTTCCTCCCACAGGTGAAAGATGTGCGAGTTAGGTGGATTATCCATGCTAAATTGCTTTGTCAAGTCTGGTGTTGTCAGGCTAAGTGAGTTAGCCATGGTAAATGTGGGGTTACTGGGTCTAGGTGGAATGCTCTCCAGACGGTCGATGCAGGCTCAATGGGTTGAATGGCCTCTATCTGCACTGTAGGGATTCTATGATTCATGTATGATCTCAGCCTTCCAGCCAACTGAACTAACTAAGCCCTGAAGCCTATATTTATCTCTCAACTAACATCACCATAAAACCAAAGTTATGCGGTCATGACTGTTTGTGGAACCTGGCTGTCTGCAACAAAATGACAGCAATGGCTATAATTCAAAATGCTCTGACGCACGTTGTTTGCAAGATATTATTGCTTTCCACAGCATCAAAGTACTGCAAAGTGTATGGAATCAGCAGGCAAGCTAATCCCTGATGTAACAGCCAATGCAATGTTCATACAGGGACCAAACTCCAGCCTATCAATGATAAATATAATTAAATATTAAGAAAGCGAATGCAATGTTGTCAATTATCTCAAGAGGGTTGGAATATAAAAGCACTGTTGTGCTACTGAGACTTTATAAAGCTCTGGTTAGGCCCCATTTGGAGTACTGTGTTCAGTTTTGGTCCCCACACCTCAGGAAGGACATACTGGCACTGGAGCGTGTCCAGGGGAGATTCACACGGATGATCCCTGGAATGGTAGGTCTAACATATGAGGAACGGCTGAGGATCCTGGGATTGTATTCATTGGAGTTTAGAAGATTAAGGGGAGATCTAATAGAAACTTACAAGATAATACATGGCTTGGAGAGGGTGGACGCTAAGAAATGGTTTCCATTAGGCAAGGAGACTAGGAGCGTGGACACAGCCTTAGAATTAGAGGGAGTAAATTCAGAACAGAAATGCGGAGACATTTCTTCAGCCAGAGAGTGGTGGGCCTGTGGAATTCATTGCCACAGAGTGCAATGGAGGCTGGGACGCTAAATGTCTTCAAGGCAGAAATTGATAAATTCTTGATGTCACAAGGAATTAAGGGCTACGGGGAGAATGCGGGTAAGTGGAGTTGAAATACCCATCAGCCATGATTGAATGGCGGAGTGGACTCGATGGGCCGAATGGCCTTACTTCCGCTCCTATGTCTTATGGTCTTAAATAATACGAGAAAGAAAAGATTTAGCTTTAAATGAGACACTGCAAAAAAATCTGATCCATAGCAGATGCTCAAGACACAGAGCAATAATTATGGGAAAAAATTCACTCACATAGTATAATAAATAAAAAAGAAATCAATGTTTCCCTTTTCTAATCTGAAATAGTTTTGATGAAGAATAAATGTTTATTCCTTGCTCTACACTTTCTGGTGTTAGTTAATGAGGCTTGTACAGAATGCTGTTGTGTCGCTATAGTTTTACCAGACCATAGGAGCTGCTGCCTCATTAGAGAGAAGTGACTGGTGTTGATTTAATTTGAGGGCCACCAGACCTCAGGCAAGGGAAGAGGTTGAAAAGGAGAGTCCTTCATGGTAACCTCAAACCAGTGATGGGAACTGAACCCACACTGTTGGCATCACACTGCTCTGCAAACCAACAATCCAGCCAACTGAGCTAAACCAATTGCCATACAGAATATAAATTATATAAAAATGAATATTATGCTTGCTCTCATGATGCTGCTTATACTAAGTGAATATCAAGGAAATACTACACCAAGAAAACTCTAGCATAGCCCCCATCCGAAGCATACCATTAACCAAAAATATTGGAAATATTCAGCAAGTTAAGCAGCATTTGTAGAGAGAAACAAAATTAATATTTCAGGTAATAAGCCTTCATCAGAACACGAGTCATGAAATGTTCAATTCAATTTCTCTCCACAGAGACTGGCTGACCTGCAGAGTCTTTCCAGCATTTTCTGTTCTTATTTCAGGCTTCTAGTATTTGTAGTCTTTTGCCTTTGTATTACTGATCCCAATTAGAGTGGTTTAAACCAGTGCTTCAGGTACAATCCAGAAATGTTTACTGGAATTGACACATGTGCATTCAAATCATTTACTTGCCAATATGGAATCAGCAATCAAATAGACGCAATACCTAATGTGAGGAAGTGAAGCAACTCAAGGTGGTTATGTGTGAGATGTTAACAGTAATGGGGAGGGGGGAGGGTTATGAGGCTTGCTGATGGTGCCCTCCCCCCCCATCATTTTGCCACCACAACCCCTAAATCACTACTATCCCACACCCCAGTACTCTTCTGCTCTAACACCACTCCCTACCTCATTTCCTTTTTAATTAGTATGGGAATCCTACAATGTCCTAACAATGGTCAACACACAATCAAGTAACAGCACCTCGTTGTTCAAGTTGACACTTGACAATCTACTGATTTAACACTAGTACAATCAATTGAATCACAATTGTTGCAAAGCTTTAGTGTTTGTAAATTAGAGACCTATTGGAAAGTGATGTGATCTTACATGACTGCTTGGAGATAGTTCTCTCCAGCAGCCTCATCGAAGATGTCATATCATTGTATCTTCACAATACCACTGTTGGCATCATGTTGAGATAAAATGTCACCAGATTGTGTCATTCTGTTGTGGGCAATTCACAGCCACCAATCTTCATTTGTCTACACTGAGTCTAGGGCCTATCCAAGTCTAATCAACGGTAGATGAGAGGCCACTGGAAATTATAAACAGAAGAAAGACTTGCTTTAAATAATGATGTAGTTTACTGCATTACAGAAATAGCTACAGTTTACATTAACTTGCTAGGCACATTTATTAAGGATTCTCAGGAGTTGTACATCTGCTCCTTTTGAACAGGCTGGGCTGTTTTCCCTGGACCGTCGGAGGCTGAAGGGTGACCTTATAGAGGTTTACAAAATTATGAGGGGCATGGATAGGATAAATAGACAAAGTCTTTTCCCTGGGATGGGGGAGTCCAGAACTCGAGGGCATAGGTTTAGGGTGAGAGGGGAAAGATATAAAAGAGACCTAAGGGGCAATTTTTTCAGAGAGGGTGGTACATGTTTGGAATGAGCTGCCAGAGGAAGTGGTGGAGGCTGGTACAATTGCAACATTTAAGAGGCATTTGGATAGGTATTTGAATAGGAAGGGCTTGGAGGGATATGGGCCAGGTTCTGGCAGGTGGGACTAGATTGGGTTGGGATCACTGGTCAGACGGATGGGTTGGACTGAAGGGTCTGTTTCCATGCTGTACATCTCTATGACTATGTGCAGAACTCACTGTCTCCACCCAAAACAGCGAGACATCATGTGACATGAATATTAACTCCTTCATCACTATTACCTTATGCAACAGAAGAAACAAACTCTTGACATGTACAAAGTTAGTATTTACAATTTTTAAATTATAAACTAAATTATAAAGACAGAATTTTATAAGAGTCAGAGCAATGTGAGCTATGGCAAGATATTTGGCAGAATTAAGCAAAAAGTCCAGTTAGGGCCACCTTGATGTTCGGAGTGTCTCACAACATCTTTTACGTTTTTTTCACAAGCAGCATGACAAGATTCTCAGTAGGCAGTGGTGAGTTGTGAAGTGACAGTGATTACTGCTTCATAAAAGTGCAACTCACCTCATTAATATTCAGGTTCCCAACTTACCAAACTCAACAAACAATCAAGAGGTCAAGTAAACTCAACAAGGAAACCAGAACAAGTACCTGGCAGATTAGCTTGCTGCTTGATCTGAATGACTTTCATGTTGGAAACTGGGCACCAACGTGTCAAGAATGATCCATCAATAACCAGCCACACATATTTCATGTCCACAGACATTAGCATCTGGCACTCACCAGCTTTTAGCACCCTCAAGGCATATCTCCAATTCACTTATGTTATGAGCCAGGTGAAACCCTCTTAAAACATTTCAAGAAAGTAGCCCAGACCCTAACTTTGCTAGTTGTTTTAAGTAGGTGTAAGGTGGATATTCCAGGAGAGATGTAGTTGGTCAAACCACTTAGTTTTAAACAAAACAGAATTTATTTACAAGATTACAGAATGAAATACAAAGAGAACAGAATATAAAATAACTTAACCTATCCGAAAACCCAACAGATTAGCCCAACTTAATGATGCTGTTTCAAATACTTTCAACAATCCCCATAAACACCCATTGCACAAAAGTTAAAAGCAAAGGGCTAACGGGGAGAGAGAGAGATGGCAGAGAGATTCAACATGGAGCACCTTCTTCCACGTAGCTGTTTCTTGGACCAGCGGCCATAAAACTGACTGACTACTTTCAATCAACAGCCAGACCAAACCAGAGAAAGGCTGAGCTGGGAGAACTAGAAACTCCCCTTTCACTGTACAAACTTTTTTTTTTAAAAACTAGAAAGCCTGTCGCCTGAGGCAGTATCTGTTAGCGGTAATTGGCCCTAAAACCCTTCAAACCTAGACTTTTCCAAACTGCTGCTTTTAATACCTCTCTGAAAAAAAAATTCAAGGATGGCATAACCTTGTTAAAGGAGCAGCATTGTCATAGTTACAGTGTGCTCCCGTACCTCAGTGCTGCATCATGGAACTGCATTCCTAGTTCCTTATTCAGGATCATAGTCCTCAGTTACTAAGCCTACCTAAATATTCAGATTGTCATGGTTTTTTGATGCTTTGCCCCCTTTGCCAGTGATACCAGGCTCCTATGATGCTGTCTTGCCTAATTATTTAACACAGACAAAAAGCCAGGAAGCTTGTCATGGCTGTCAGCAATCCTCAGTCAAATTAAGGGAGATAGAGTTTGCCCAGAGGTTCCAGCACAGTCAACAGTAGTCGCCGATACTAGTCTAAGCGCTGCTCAAGGTGGTCAAACACAGGATCCTGTCCTCATAAGGGGCAATGAGCCAAGTATTTCGCAATCCATTAGCCAGCAGTGGATGGTACATCTATTACAGTTGATGCAGGTGTCCTGACTGAATGAATAGGCAACACAGAGCACAGGTAGGGTAAATGGTGTCAGGGTTTAGAAATGGTAAGATTGAGTGAGGAATGTGTTGCAAGCATTAGTACCAGTGGCAGTGCACAAATCTAAGTAAGTGTGAGGTACCATGGCCAGAGCAAATGTCAGCACCTATGCTGGGCACTTCTTGACTGACACTGCATGCCCAGGTGCACAAATTATTTTTAAAGATGGCACAATATTGTTCAAATGGTACACTGGACTCAGATTTTTTAAAAACTGAAGGGCTTTTGCCCAAAACATCTATTTTCCTGCTCCTCGGATGCTGCCTGACCTGCTGTGCTTTTCCAGCACCACTCTGATCTAAACTCAGTTTTTAAAAAAGCCTAGGAACAAGTAGATCAGAACTCTCTCATATGCAATTGGAGGTTCAGCAGACAATATCTAGTCAGACAAGGGATCGATGAGGAAACAGCTGTATGTGACAGTGTTTTGAAGTTGTATGCATGTACTGTACCTTTGAGAGTGAAAGCTGGCAAGGACTTAACAAGCAGAGTGTGTGGAAAAATATTTTAAAATGTTACATTTGGCTGTGAAATAAATAGCTGAGCAGTTGCTATGGTACACAACAAATTCAAATTTGGCATATCATGTTTAAATTATGCCCCAAGATACAATAATCCAATTGAATTTGAATTTTACTGTTTTGACAGCATCAAACCAATGAGACGATCCAATGTTTTAGGGTGTAAAAGTCTAACATTTTGAACAATTAGCCAGAGTGGCAAACAGCACCAACAAACACAGACCGCCTACACAATTGCTCTCTGAAAGGTACCTTGTCATATGAAGTCTGTACAGTAGAAGACCGAAGCAAAGACCCTGAAAGATCCAGAGGAAGATAGACAGTTGGCTGGTTTTGAAAATTGATTTTTTTTTTGTTAACTTAATTGGGGGGAGATTATCAGATAATATAGTGTTGTAGAGTGGGAGGTAGATAAATTGGTCAGACAAAGGAGTTTGTATTGTAGATAGTTGTTGTTTAATTTTTTTTCTTGGAGTTAAAGAATAAATTGTTAAATTCTTTAAATAGTGGGATTTGGTAGTTCTTTGTCAATTAAACTTCAGCAGATTATGAGGTGAGGTGAACTTTGCTGTGTGTCTGGTTTAAATTAGCAAAAAGGTATTCCCGTGCCATAACAACCGTCACTAAAGCATTTGCTTCCTCCTCCAGTCTCAGAAAAGACATTACAACAGGCACATATCATTGTTAAACTAGAATTAAAGAACTAGGAGTTCGAGCAGACCATTCAAACTTTTGAACTCACCTTGCCATTCAAATGAAATCATGGCTGACCTTCTACTTCAGCATTCTATTGCTACACAATGTATAAATCTATCACTCTTGATATCTAAACTTCCATAGCCCTCTGGGTAAGAAAGTGCAGTGCTGGAACAGCCTGGCAGTTCTGGCAGCATCAGAGGAGCAGAGGAGTCAACGTTTCGGGCATAATATCTTCACCCGCCACACTTTTTGACTCTGATCTCTAGCATCCGTAGTCCTCACTTTCTCATAGCCGTCTGGGGCAGAGAATTCCCAAAGATTCATTCTGATTGAAGAAATTCCTCTGCAACTCATTCCGAAATGGCCTATTGAACATTCTATGACCTTGTTCTTTGCTTCTAGAAATTTTGTTAGTGCTTGATAAGATTTAATGCTGTAACCAAATACATGAAAAGGAAAGGACAGACCACAGCAGACAGACTGGCATGTATTTCAATTGAAAGACTTGAACACAGAGATATAAATTTTATTGAAAATGTAGAGGTATTTATCTCACTAATGACTGTGTAGTACTGGTTTATATACAATGTTTAAATGTCCAGTGAAAGCATATGGATTCCTACAGTTCTATGTGCTGCAAGTCCAATCTTACTGGCAATTAATAGGGGCCTAGTAATTTGCTCAGTGTGTTAGCTTGATGCAGAGATGGTGCATATCAAAGCTTTCCCTGAATAGTAAAGGACACACTGATTAAATTATGACTTGCACTATTTTACAAAAACTCTTGGAAATGCTTACGTCAACCACTTGCAGCCATTAGCAGTGCCAAGGCTACCTTGAGTGAGAGGAAGATGTCTCAAAGATTTGAAAACAAGTGAGCTGTCTCCTGCTGCCACTACGAAATAAACTCATGGTGGTATTCTCTATAAAACAGGATGCTTTCGTCAAGCCAAGGAAATAGTGATCCAACACATAACAGAATACTATCTGAGACTCAATACTAGTATAATGTATGTTATGTGGGCTGTATGTCCCAATGACTGGCAGACTAAATCAAACAGAAAAAATGAGAGGAGATCTTATTGAAGCATGCAAGTTTCTTAGCGGGCTTGAAGTGGTGGAAGCTGAGAGGTTGTTTTCCCTTGTGGAAAGTTTCTGGGAATAATCTTTGGGTAAGGCATTGCCCATTTCAGAAGAGAGAGGAGGAGGAATTTCCTCTCTGGAGGGCAGTAAATCTGTGGAATTGACCATTCACAGGGGAATCATGCCGAATATCGGCAGGTCAACTAGAAGCAACCAGCAGTTTTGAAGAAGGGTCACTGAACTCAAAATGCTAAATCTACACAGCTGTTGCCAGACCTGCAGAGTTTTCCCAGAAATCTCTGCTTTTGTTTCAGATCTTCAACCTCAGCAGTACTTTGTTTTATTCCAGGATGGAATGAAACAGGGTGGGGGTGTGGGCTGTTGGCATCAAAGAACTTTGTGGTAAAAGTGACTATCGGTATGCTGTTAGTCAACAATTCTGAAATTAGTTATGAAGAAATAGTTTATTTCTTCCAGTTCTGAGCAAAATCGTGGCCACTGCAGGAATATACTTTATACCCACGCAGGTATAAACTATAAATATAATACAAGTAGACAATCCTTTATCCGAAATTTCAAAATTTGAAAAGCTCCAAAGTCCAAAAGGTTTTTTTGTGAAGTTTTTTTCACATTAACAATGTTGTTTGGTGTGCAAACAGTTAACCCAAGTTGATACCCACTCGATGCGGGTCACTCAAATGCAACATGGGGGTCGTTGCCCAGCAATGGCAGGCCTCAATTCTCTCTCAAGGCCCGTTATACTGAATGAGTCTGCTCCTCCGGTAAAATGTTTTAAAATTTCACCAAACTGTCACTTTTTCTGAAATTCAATATCCTGAATTCCGAAAACCAGCTGGTCCTGAGCATTTCGGATAAAGGATTGTGCACCTGGATTATGCAGCAACTTCAGAGTGCTAAATAGAGAAGATGCCTTTTCTTTTTAGTGTTAGTCTTTTTTAACTAAGTAATTACATAAGGGAGACTGAAAATGAGTTGCTATATATAATAAAACAAAACTAAGCTGGAAATCTGAAATAAAACCAGGAAGTTGTGGAAGATCCATGCAGATCCTGACAACATCCCTGAAAAGGGATACAGAAACCATATTCGATGCCTGAGAGTTTTCAGCCAAACTGCTGAATAATTCCAGTATTTTCTGTTTTCATATTATTTCATACTTTCAAAAAGGTTATTCCTTTTTTTCAGTGCTTTAATTAATTCATTTAATTTAGCTGCCGCTTTAGTGACTTTGGTGCAGAGATATTGCTCCAAAATACAGATCTAAGAAGCCATTCACAAACACTTCACTCATTATTAAAGGAGGCAAATCACAGAAGTAAAACTGATCTTTGACCAGCTGCTTAGATTGTTGCATTTTATTTTGGCATGAAAAAAGGACAGACCACTTCATCATAATTAGGTGAACAGGCCATGCTAAATTGCCCATCAGGGATGTGTAGGTTAGGTGCATGAATCAGGGGTCAATGTAGAGTAATAGGGTAGGAAAATGGGTTTGGGTGGGTTACTCTTTAGGACAGCATGGTGGCTCAGTGGTTAGCACTGCTACCTCACAAGGACCCGGGTTTGATTCCAGCCTCTGGCAACTGTCAGTGTGGAGTCTGCACAGTGTCTGTGTGGGTTTCCTCCAGGTGCTCCAGTTTCCTCCACGATCCATAGATGTGCAGGTTAAGTGAATTTGTCATGCTAAGTTGCCCATAGTGTACAGGGATATGTAAGTTAGGTGCATTAGTCAGGGGTAAATAAGGAGCAATGGGGATTGGGTTTGGATGGGATACCCTTCAGGGGGTCAGTGTGGACTTGTGGGGCTGAAGAGTCTGTTTGCACACTGTAGGGATTCTATAAGTTGAAATACACAATGAATGAAATCCAGTACCTGCGTGGCATTCAGGCAATCAGTTTAAATTTGATTCTGTCTTTCAGAATCAAAATGGCTGGCTTAGCACAACTTAATGCTGTGCTAATATTACCCCATGACTGCCCCAGTACTGAGGCCAGCATTTGAGACCTTGCTCACACTACCCCACGTATGAGAATATAACAGCTCAACTGCTTATTAAATGCACTAGACAATAGAAAATGTAAAACATAAAACAGTGAAAATGTATACATTGATAATCAGTTACCAAAAATTTGAAGTGCACTTAATGACCAATGTTATAATTGTTGAAATGCTTCAAATTAATTAGGCAAACTTGCATACCAAATTGCTATTTAGCCAAGCAACATTTAACAAGCGGAGGGAGACAAGCAGGAGGCTGGAAGAACACAGCAAGCCAGGCAGCATCAGGAGGTGCAGAAGTCAACATTTCGAGTGTAACCCTTCTTCAGGACTTGGGGTAGGTGTAAGGGGAGCTGCAGATAAAGGGGGAGAGGGGTGGGGTGGTGAAGTAGGGAAAGGTGAACACAGGTAGAGGGTACGACTGGTTGGTCAATGTGAGGAATGAATCCAGTTGGCAGCTGGAAGGAAGGGAGGTTATTTGAAATTGGAGAACTCAATGCTGAGTCCTCCTGGCTGCAGGCTGCCCAGACGGACGATGAGGTGTTGTTCCTCCAATCTGTGGTTTGGTTCATTGTGGCAATGGAGGAGGCCAAAGATGGTCATGTCAGAAAGGGAGTCGGAAGGAGAATGGGTGGTGACTGGGATGTCAGTTTGACCCCTGTGAGCTCGGCTGAAACGCTTGGTGAAATGTGCCATGAGTTTATATTTGGTCTCAACGATGTAAAGAAGATTACATCAGGAGCACCTAATACACTAAACTAGATTTGAAGAGAGGCACGTGAAACTCTGTCTTACCTGCAAGGACTGTTTGGGGCACTGGATGGAGGGAAGGGTGGTGTGCTGGCAGGTTTTTCATCTTTTACAGTTGCAGGGGAGGGGTGGGGTTTGGTGGGGAGAGTGACACGGACCAAGGCTGTTGAAGGGAACAGTCCTTGAGGAAGGCAGAGAGAAATGGGGAGGGGGAGATGTTCTTGGTGGTGGATTTGGTGCAAGTGTTTGAGGATGGTACGTTGGATGCGGAGATTGGTGGGGTGGTAGGTGAGGGCAAGGGAGACCCTGTCTTTATTGTGTGTGGGGGGTGATTTAGAGCAGTAGAGCAGGGAATGGCAGAGGTGTGGCAGAGGGCTGTCTGGATGACAGAGGGGGGGGAAAAGCACGTTGTTCAAAATAGGTGGACATCCGGATTGCTTGGGAGTGGAATGTCTCTTCGTCCAAGCAGATGCAGGTTGACTTCTCCACCTCCCGATGCTGCCTGGCTTGTTGTGTTTTTCCAGTTTCCTGCTTGTTTTCCTTGAATTCCAACAATATTTAACAAGCGGAGAGCATTCAATGCATCAAATGTAATGAGTATGAATATATAAGCATGCACACAGAACTGCTAGACAATAAAGCAAAAGAAGCTGTTGCCTCTTATCATTTTACTAATATGTTTTAGAAGAATATTTTTTTTAAAAAATGCATCAATCTTTTACACTTTTATAAGAATATAAATACTTTTACCTTAAAAAGTCGAATCACTGTCACCCAACACATCTTACTCTGTTCATCTTCTGCACAAAGTAATTTCAAGTCTCTGGTACCTCTTGATTTGTGAAGCTAGAAGGCCACATGGCATTTAAAAATGAATACATGCGATAACACCTGTTGGAAGTTTTGCTTTTAAAATCACTGATACGCTCCTGAATTAAGTCCTGCTAATGACTACACTTCTTTCAATCTTCTTCAAATTTATTTAGATATCTTAAACATATCATTTCTTAATTCCTGCATAAAAGTATTCTTTGAAAATTGATGAATAAACAATAAAACATCTGAACAGAAGTAGGTGATTTGGCCCATCAAGTGTTTACATCCATTTAGTGACATATTGGCTGATCAGATAATCCTCAACTCTACTTTTCTGCCTTTTCCACATAATCCTAATTATCTTACTGATTAAAATCTGTTTCTGTCAGCCTTGAATATATTTAAATGCCCAGCCACTACAGCCCTCTGGAGTAAACAATTCCACAGATTTATTACCCTCAGAGAGGAAATTCCTCTTCATTTCTGTCCGAAAATGGGCAACCCCTTACCCAAGATTATTCCCCCGCGTCTTCACAAGGGGAAACAATTTTTCAACTTCTACCACTTTAAGCCCTCTGAATAGCTTTCATGCTTTAATAAGATCTCCTCTCATTCTTCTAAATTCTAAAGAGTAGGCTGAAACTACACAACCTCTCCACATCAGAATATCCCTTCATATCAAGGGTAAGTGAACTATCTCTGGACAGCCACTAATACCACGTATCTTTGCTTAGATAAAGGGGACCAAGCTGTTCATAATGCCTAGGTATGATCTGACTAGTCTTTTGTGCAGTTTTTGCAAGATTTTCCAACTTTTATACTACACGCACTTAGATATAAAAACCAACAGTCAATTTGCCTTCTGTATACCTGCCGAACTTATACATTAGCAATTTGTGTGTAAGGACATCAAAATCCCTATATGTGACAGCTTTCTGCAATCTTTCTCTATTTAAATAATAGTCGGCTCCTGTATTCTTCCTGTCAAAGTGCATAACCTCACATTATCTTCCATCTGCCCTGTTTTTTCCCTGACTCTCCCCTAACCTTTTTATATCCCCCTGCAGAGTTTGTGTAATTTTCACCACTCACCTTCGAACTTATTTTAAATTAATTCACAAACTTGGCTGTGTTAGTCACTGCCTACATTGAAGTCATTAATATATATTGTTAATAACGGTGTTCCCATTACCGATCCCTGTGACACTCTACAAGTTACAAGTTGCCAACCTGAAAGTACCTCCATTCTCACAATTGTTTTCTGTTAGCAAATTCTCTATCCAGGCTAGTATATTCCGCACAGCATAGGGCTCTTATTTAGTGGCCTGAAGTTGACATTTTATTAAATCCCTTTTGGAAATCCAAATACATTGGCCTGATTTTACAGTGAGTTCCAATCTCATGGACACTGCCATTCCAGCATTTTTTATGAAAGAAGCGAGCTTCTCATTTCTAGGAGGAGATTCTGTCCAGGGCTCCCTCAGAAATGCAGAACAACAAAGAGTATCCATAGTATTGAACTGTCAGATGGTTAGGGTATTGAGGTGCCAGGTCAGGTTACAGCTGGGGGAACGGGTTGGCTGCCAAGTGATAGGATGTCAGTAAACAGGAGTTAGGTTCCAGGTAAGTAGGGTGCCAGGATTGGGGTTGGGTGCCAAATTGGAAGGATAGCAGGTGGCAAGGGGCCAGATAAGTGTTGAGGGTGGGTCACGATGGACTGTAAACATCAGCACTGTTTAAGGATGGGGAGAGTAGGTGTCGGGTCCGGTATTTGGGTTCAGCAGTGTGGGAAGTAGCGAATTGGTCTGACAGGCAGAGGGAAATGGATGATTGTGTCTGATACTAGGTAAGAAAAGTGGGGAAGCAAATTGGGTCCGTTGACTGGTTGGGTCAGATGATGGAGTGGGGGATTGTCCAGTGTTGCTTGAGGGTTTGGGGGAAGGGTGGTGGTGGAGTACTCCTGTGGAGATCAGGGTAGATATGTTGGCTCCCAAGCGTGTGACAGGTCCCAGAGAGATGGGCAGGGAGAATGAATCTTCCAAGAGGTGAGGAAAACGGGTTATCAGTTCCCACAGTCTATCAGGTCAGAGTCTGGGGTTAAAGGTCATGATTGTAAATGATTTAAGTTTAACAGTTATTCAGGAGTTTTCCAGAGTAATCATTTTACATAATTTCATCGGAAACAGCTTAAGTCCCCAAATTTTATAGAGTTTCAGAAGGTTCCAGGTATAATGCAATTGCCCAGTGGAAAATTCAATTTCCCAAGAATTTCCTCAGGATCCTTATGTGCAATGCCTATCAAGGCCAGAATAATGACTGGTTTGGTCAGCAGAAAATCAGCCCCATTAAGCTACTGGTTTTCCATTCTATTCATCACTTCCTCAAAAAATTCTAATAAATTTCCCAGGCATGGTTTCCTCTTCACGAAACCATGTTGACCTAACGTAGAGCAATAGAGTCAAAGAGATGCACAGCACGGAAACAGACCCTTTGGTCTAACCCGTCCATGCCGACCAGATATCCCAACCCAATCTAGTCCCACCTGCCAGCACCCGGCCCATATCCCTCCAAACCCTTGCTATCCATATACCCATCCAAATGCCTTTTAAATGTTACAATTGTACCAGCCTCTACCACTTCCTCTGGCAGCTCATTCCATACACATACCACCCTCTGCGTGAAAACGTTAACCCTAAGGTCTCTTTTATATCTTTCCCCTCTCACCCTAAACCTATGCCCTCAAGTTCTGGACTCCCCCACCCCGGCGAAAAGACTTTGTCTGTTTATCCTATCCATGCCCCTCACGATTTTGTAGACCTCTATAAGGTTTGACCTAACGTAGAGCAATAGAGTCAAAGAGATGCACAGCACGGAAACAGACCCTTTGGTCTAACCCGTCCATGCCGACCAGATATCCCAACCCAATCTAGTCCCACCTGCCAGCACCCGGCCCATATCCCTCCAAACCCTTGCTATCCATATACCCATCCAAATGCCTTTTAAATGTTACAATTGTACCAGCCTCTACCACTTCCTCTGGCAGCTCATTCCATACACATACGACCCTCTGCGTGAAAACTTTAACCCTAAGGTCTCTTTTATATCTTTCCCCTCTCACCCGAAACCTATGCCCTCAAGTTCTGGACTCCCCCACCCCGGCGAAAAGACTTTGTCTGTTTTCCTATCCATGCCCCTCATAATTTTGTAGACCTCTATAAGGTCACCCCTCAGCCTCTGATGCGCCAAGGAAAGCAGCCCCACCCTGTTCAGCCTCTCCCTATATCTCAAGTCCTCCAACCCTGGCAACATCCTTGTAAATCTTTTCTGAACCCTTTCAAGTTTCACAATATCTTTCTGATAGGAAGGAGACCAGAATTGTAAAATCCCTTTGGATTCTCCTTAATTCTACTTGCCAAAGCTATCTCATGTGCCCTTTTTGCCCTCCTGATTTCCCTCTTAAATATACTCCTACTGCCTTTATACTCTTCTAAGGATTCAGTCGATCTATCCTATCTATACCTGACATATGCTTCCTTCTTTTTCTTAACCAAACCCTCAATTTCGTTAGTCATCCAGCATTCCCTATACCTACCAGCCTTTCCTTTCACCCTAACAGGAATATACTTTCTCTGGATTCTGGTTATCCAATTCCTGAAGGCTTCTCATTTTCCAGCCATCCCTTTACTGCGAACATTTGCCCCCAATCAGCTTTTGAAAGTTCTTGCCTAATACCATCAAAATTGGCCTTTCAACTTTTAGATCTGGCTTATCCTTTTCCATCACTATTTTAAATCTAATAGAATTATGGTTGCTGGCCCCAAAGTACTTCCCCACTGACACCTCTGTCACCTGCCCTGCCTTATTTCCCAAGAGTAGGTCAGGTTTCGCACCTTCTCTAGTAGGTACATCCACATATTGAGTCAGAAAATTTTCTTGTAAACACTTAACACTATGGCAGTCCCAGTCTATGTTTGGGAAGTTAAAATCCCCGACCATAACCACCCTATTATTCTTGATTTAATTATGTATTTCTAAATGCTCTGTTAGTATATACCTCAAAGTACGATAAGCGTCTAATGACAAAGATGTTAAACCACCTGGTTGATAGTTAACTATTTGCCTATTTTTCATCTCTCTCCCTCTTTCAATGTGAGATTTTTCAAACTTTTGCAACTTTTCCAGAATCTGAGGATTCTTGGAAGATTACTACCAATGCATTCATACTCACCCTGTAGCTATTTCTTTTAATATTACAGGATGCAAGCCATTAGGTCCAGGGCACTTAGCAGCATTTAGTCCAATTAGCTTCCTTCATACCTTTCTCTTGTGATAGTTATTGTACTTTTTTCCCTCACCCACCTCTTTCTCCTATTGATTAGTTTGTATTTTTGAAATGCTATTAGTGTCTCTTACCATAAAGATTGATGCAAAGTAATTATTATACTCCTCTGCTATCTCCTACTTCCCCATTATTATTAACAACCTCTAAAATGTCAATATTCACTTTGGCCTCACTATTCCTTCTTAGACGATAAGCTTTTAATATCTTATTTTAATGTTACTTGCTAGTTTACTCCATATTTATTTTCTCCCTTGTTTTTATTTTTTTGATCATCTTGTTGGCTTTTAAAGCTTTCTCAATCCTCTGTGTTTACCACTAATGTTTGTCATACTGTTTTTTTTTCAATTTATGGTCGATTTATCCATGGGTGATTTATCCCCTTCATGGAATCCTTCATCATTGGGAAACGTCTTTGTTGTGAGTCATAAACTCATTTTGTAAATACCTGCCATTTTCATTAATTCTCTTTTCCAGTAATTTTATTTCCCTCCGTTCACTCCAACTAACTCTGTCCCCATTTCTGTGTAATAACCCTTACAGTTGAGCACAGCTGTTTCTGACCAAAGTTTCTCACTCTCAAACAGAATGCTAATAACCATGTTATTACTCGGTGACAACTTATTAAACCTGCCTCATTACACACTACCAGATTCAACTCAGCCTGGTCCCTGGTCAGATTCACAACATGCTGTTCTGGAAACTGACCCAAATGGATTCTATGAATTCTGCCTTGTGGCTAACTTTGCCAATTTGATTTTCCCAATCTACATGAAGAGTAAAGTCATCCATGACTAATATATTGCTTTTTTTTTTAAATTGCCCTCATATCCTGAATTTATTCTCTGACCTACAATATTGCAGCTGTAATGGAGTTTCCTTTTTTTAACCTCCATCCATGTAGATTCAAAAAATGTTATGCGCCCCACATCATATGATAGCTATTCACTTTTGAAAATCATTTTTTACAGAAAAGATGTACCTTAATGCAGAATCCAAAGTTTGTTGGTGCTCCATACATCTTTCTTGCTGATAACAGCGTGTAAACGTTGCTTTCACTAAACTCAGCCATAAACTGTAAATGTCTTGGTTCCTGTGATAATGAAAGGTAAAATGTTCATAACAACGTTAGTTTAGCACAAATGTTCCAAAATGCCAAGGATTCAGTCACAGGGCCAAACAATGGAGAAAAATTTCACTTCCATCAGTAGAATGGTCATAATTGGTGAAGTGCTCCAATCAGGTTAGTTTTTCTTCATTCAATTGTGGGATGTGGGCATCTCTGGCTGACCAGCCAGCATTATGACCCATCCCTTGTTGACCTTCGTAAGGTGGTGATGTGCTGCCTTCTTGAACTGCAACAGTTCATCTGCTGTGGATTGACCCACAATGCCATTAAGGAGGAAATTCCAGGATTTCAACCTGGCGACAGTGAAGGAACAGTGATTTATTTCCAATCCAGGGGGGAGTGAGCTACTTGGAGGGAAACTTGAAGGTGGTGTTCCCATGTATCTGCTGTCCTTGTGTTTCTAGATGAATGTGATTGAATGCTTGAAAGGTTGGCAGCATTTGCAGCTACTTAAGCAGCAGTAAATGTGAGAGAGAAACCATCCTTGATTGGAGATGCAGCAAGAAGAGGAATGGGGTAGTCAGAAAAGCTGCTGGAGTGGACGATGCAGGATGCAGTGAACTTATGTCACTGAATGGCGGTCAATGAAATGGAACTGTGAAGGTACAGCCTGCCCCAGGATTGTTGGGCCTAGAGAAGTGCGATTAGTGGTTTGGGAACATTGGGTCACTAATTGGGTAGGATGGGAGTCTGTAAGTGTGGCGGGTCAGAGGCTGCAAAGTGGGGAGGCAGTTTTAAATGTGGAGAGAGTTTCCTACAGCAATTTAATTACTGTGGGGTCTAGGATTTTAATGTTTTCCTTGTGTGTTACCATTTTAAGTTCAGTCGAGTAGTGATGCTTAAGGACATTGTGACAATATGTGCCTTTAGGGATTTGTTCTGTCATGTTTCTCTTAAAGACGGGTGTCAGCTCCACAGAAAACAGAGTTTGTATCTTTGGGTTTCTTTTAGACAAAGGAATGTTGAATGGGTGGAGTCAGGCTCTCAATGACCTAGGAATGTTGAGTGGGTGGAGTCAGGCTCTCAATAATCTAGGACTTTGGGTTTTGCTTTCAGTTGTTGAAGAAGTTGAGGTTTTGGCAGTGAAGCTGATATATAAACATAGAACAGTACAGCCCAGTACAGGCCCTTCTGCCCTTGATATTGTGCCAACCTTTTATGCTACTCTAAGATCAGACTAACCTACATACCTTCATTGTACTATCATCCATGTGCCTATCCAAGAGTCACTTAAATGTCCCTAATACATAGGACTCTACTACCACTGCTGGCAGTGCATTCCATGCACGCACCACTTTTTGTGCAAAGAACCTACCTCTGATATCTCCCCCCTAAATCTTCCTCCAATCACCTTAACATTATCCCCCCTTATTAATAGACATTTCCGGCATGGGAAAACGTCTGTGGCTCTCCACTCTATCTATGCCTCTTATCATCTCGTACACCTCTATCAAGTCACCTCTCATCCTTCTTTGCTCCAATGAGAAAAGCCCTAGCTCCTTTAACCTCTCTTCATAACACATGCCCTTCAGTCCAGGCAGCATCCTGGTAAATCTCCTCTGCACCCTCTCTAAAGCTTCCACATGTTTCCTATAATGAGGCAAACAGAACTGAACATAATATTCCAAGTATGGTCTCTTCAGGGCTCTACAGAGCTGCAGCATAATCTCGCGGCTCTTAAACTCAATCCCCCTGCTAATGAAAGCCAACATATCACATGCCTTCTTAACAACCTTATCAACTTAGGTGGCAACTTTTAGGGAGCAATGGACATGGACCCCAAAGATCTCTGTTCCTCCACACTGCCAAAAATCCTGCCTTTAACTCTGTATTCTGCATTCATATTTGACCTTCCAAAGAGAATCACTTCACATTTTTCCAAGTTCCATCTGCCACTTCTCAGCCCAGTTCTGCATCCAGTCAATGTTCTGTTGCAACCTACAACAGCCCTCCAGACTATTCACAGCTCCACCAACCTTCATGTCATCAGAAAACTTACTAACCCACCCTTCCACTTTCTCATCCAAGTCATTTATAAAAATCATAAAGAGCAGAGGTCCCAGGACAGATTCCTGTGGAACACCACTGGTCACCAAGCTCCAGACTGAATACTTTCCATCTACTACCACCCTCTGTCTTCTAAGGGCCAGCCAATTCTATATCCAGACAGCCAGATTTCCCTGTATCCCACGCCTCCTTACTTTCTGAATGAGCCTACCATGGGGAACTTTATCAAATGTCTTGCTAAAATCCATATATACCACATCCACTGCTCTACCTTCATCAATATGTTTTGCCACATCCTCAAAGAATTCAATAAGGTTTGCGAGGCATGACCTGCCCTTCACAAAGTCATGCTGACTATATCTAACCAAACTGCGGTTTTTCAAGTAATCATAAATCCGATCTCAAAATCCTCTCCAATACTTTGCCCACGACAGACATAAGACTGAATAGGGATAATCCTGGCAATTACAAACCACACAGTCATAAGGCTATTCTCTTTCCTGAACAAGGGAATTACATTTGCCACCATCCAATCATCTGGCACTACTCCAGTGGACAGTAAGGATCCAAAGATCATTGTCAAAGGTGCAGCAATCTCTTCCCTCGCTTCCTGTAGTAACCTTGGGTATATCCCGTCTGGACCAAGGGATTTATCTACCCATATGTTTTCTTTCTTTTACTTTAATACCTGGTTTATTTAAAGAAAGCAACATTACAAATCTCTAAATAAAAACCAAAAGAACTGTAGATACTGGAAATCAGAACCAAAAACAGAAATTGCTGGAAAAGCTCAGCAGATCAGGCAGCATCTGTGCAGAAAAATCAGAGTTAGTGTTTCAGGTCAAGTGACCCTTCCTTAGAACAGTTGCAAATCTCTGCCTCCTCCCTGGCCAAAAGTCAATGCCCCAGAAGCCCCTCTTTCTAGATTTTTTTAAAAATATATTTTTATTGAAAAGTAGGTTTTTAAATTTTACAACAAATACAAAACAATATAATTCAAAACAGCACAAAAAAAACAAATAAAAAAAGCTCCAACCCCCCTCATGTGCAAATGTATAAACATATATAGAAAAATATCGATTTTTTTTTTAAAAACTGGCTATTTAATTAAATAAATAACCAACAACAAACTAATAAATAGTCCTAACTCAGTCCAGCCAAACAAAACACTCATACGTTCACAGTTCTTCCTCCCTGGATATTGGACTCATAAAACACAATCGTTACAGCTATATAAAAGTCCTTGTTAGTGTGGCAGATAAATCTGTGTCAAGGTATATCTTGTAAAAAAAAATCTCAGTTTGTGGTGTACCACATTTGTGAGAAAATCCAGGGGAATATGCTCCATAACAATCTTCCACCAACCTGCCAGGCCTGGGGTTTTTCAGATATCCAACCTAGCAAGATATTCTTCCTTGCAAAGAACGTGAGAATATTGAAAAGCTTTTTCTTATGCTCGTCTGCAGGAAATCCAATGGGTAGGCCCAAAATGATAGAGATAGGGTTCTTCTCCACCCATACACTGAAAATCCTCTCCATTGCACCCGCCACACCACTCCAATATGCTTGAAGACTATCGCAAGACTAAAGACAATGGGTAAAAATGGCCGTGCAGACCTTGCACTTGGGACATGCTGAAGATGCCCCGGAGCCAAGTGGACCCTGTGGAGAATCTTCAACTGTAAAGCATGGGTCCTTTTGCAAATTGATATCTTCCTTGTATTCTCCCAAATATTCTCCCATGCCTCTGAGGAGACTTCAACACCCAGCTCTCTCTCCCACATTCTGCAGAGTCGATCAAACTCATCTGAGGGGGCACCTTCCAATTGATGATATAAAGTACTGACAGAAAGTGTAGTCTTAAGTCATAGAAAGGGGTGTGCTATGTCAAATTTGCAGGGATCAGTCAAAAGTGTGTCTTTTTTTTTAATAAAATCCCTAACTTGAAAAGAAACGAAAAAGGTCTCTATTAGAAAACTCGTACTTCCATACTAACTGATCGAAGGACATCATTACGTCTCCATCAAATAAATCGCCCATGCAAGACATACCCCTAGCTGCCCAACGTTTAAATCCTGAATCTATCATCCCCGGTTGAACACCCAGCATACCCACTAAAGGTGTAAACAAAGATTCTTTGTCAATATTGCCTTCCCTCTGCTGAATTGCCCTCCATGCTTTAACAGTATTGATGACTATTGAGTTATGGCAATGTTCCCTAACTGTCCTTATTTTGTCCAAGAACAACAAACTGGTAAGGGGGCACCTTGCCTGGGAGGCCTCGATATCTAGCCATATTGAAAGAGAATCTCCATAAACCCAATCGCTTACATAGGTCAAAAGTGAGCTTAATAGATAATTTTTAAAGTCTGGAAGGTGCACTCCCCCCAATCTGTGAGGCAGCTGCAGTTTGGCTAATTTAATGAGGGGCCGCTTACAATGCCAAAAAAAAAGGAGCTGAACCAGCTGTTCAGGGGGAGCATTTGTATAGGATATAGCAAATGAGGGAGAATAAGCACTATCTGACCCAACCATGAGACTGGAAGTGCCTCCCATCTTTGAAGATCTTGTTTAATTTTTCCAAATAATTGGATAAAATAAGCTTTGAACAGCCGATCCAAAACTGGAGTAATGAATATGCCCAAATACACAAAACCCCCTTGTGACCACCTAAATGGGAATTTGTAGTCACCCTCAAGAGCAAGCTCCATCGTAAGGGGAATAGACTCTGATTTTGCAAAAATAATCTTGTACCCTGAAAAAGTGCCAAACGTGTGAATGCGAGGCACTGAAACTGCTGGATTTGTCAAAAAAATTAGGACATCGTCTGCATACAACAAAATCTTATGTGATTTTGACCCCACTTCTGGAACTGATATATTGAGATCCCCACGAATGGCCTCTGCCAATGGTTCAATCACCAACGTAAAAAGCAATGGTGGACCGGGACAGCCCTGCCAGATGCCCCTAAAAATATTAAAATTACTTGATCATACCCCATTGGTGATGACCGCTGTGAGAGGGTCACCATAGAGAACCTTTACCCATCTTATGAAGACTTCGCCCAAACCAAACCGCCCCCGGGTATAGAAAAGGTACAGCCACTCAAATCGATTAAGATTAGATTAGATTACATTACATTACAGTGTGGAAACAGGCCCTTCGGCCCAACAAGTCCACACCGACCCGCCGAAGCGCAACCCACCCATACCCCTAACATTTACCCCTTACCTAACACTACGGGCAATTTAGCATGGCCAATTCACCTGAGCTGCACATCTTTGGACTGTGGGAGGAAACCGGAGCACCCGGAGGAAACCCACGCAGACACGGGGCCATCTAGAGAAATCACCAATCCCTGTATTGACTACTGTTGGCATGCTTGAATTACATTAAGCAGTCTCCTAACATTATTGGAGGATCTGCGACCCTTTATAAAGCCCGTCTGATCCTCTTTAATAATAGAAGGTAACACAGTCTCCAGCCTTATTGCGAGAGTCTTAAAGAGGATATAAATCACCATTTAAGCGTGAGATGGGCCTGTATGAAGCACAGTCTTCTGGGCCCTTCCCTTTTTTAAGGATAAGTGAAATATTGGCCTCTATCAGAGATGGTGGGAGACAATCATGACTGTATGAATCGATGAACATACTGCGCATCGGGCCTGACATATATTTATAAAATCCTTATAGAATTCACTGGGAAGTCCCTCAGGGTCGGGCACCTTTCCACTCTGAAGCTGCCTCACACTTCCTGCATTTCTTGCTCTGATAATGGGGCATTGAGAAAGGGCTGTTGTTCGGAGTCACACCCAGGAGCTTCAGATCCCTAAAAAAGGATTCCATTTTGGCCTGCCCCTCCTCACAATCCTCGGATTGGTATAAAATCTCTGGAACGCCACATTAATCTTTTTAGAATCACATGTTAGGCTCCCAGACATTTCCCTAATTGCCGTAATGGCTTGTGGGGGACTCCTCTTTCTGGCAAGATACGCCAAGTATTTGCCTGGCTTGTCATCAAGCTCGTATAACCTTTGCTTTGCAAAAGCCAGGTTCTTCTTTGCTGTCTGCGTGAGCATGGAATTTAACACAGACTGCAGCGCCGTAATCCTCTGTAGTTTGACCAAGTGTCAGTCAAAGTAGGCCTTCTCGGCTGCCTTTATTCATGCTTCAAGGAGACATTGTTGCTCACCCTTCTGCCGCTTCCTACTGGTGGAATATGAAATAACTAACCCCCTAGCAAAAGCTTTGGCAGTTTCACAGAGGACGGATGAGCTATCAACCGCGCCTATGTTGATGTCTGGGAACCCCCAAAATTCCCTAGAGAAATACTCCACAAATTTATTATCCTGGAGGATAAAGGGATCCATTCACCAGTACCTCAAACCCACTGTAATGCCCTTAAACTTAACCAACAGGTACACTGGAGCATGATCTGAGATGATAATATTACCAATTGTACAAGATATCACCAAATCCAGGGTTACCACAGGGATCGGAAAAAAAAAATCAATCCTGGTGTGACATCTGTGCGGATTGGAGAAAAACATAAAATCCCGACCTGTAGGGTGGAGACGCCTCCAGACGTCCACCAACCCTAATTCCCCACAGAGACCCACTAACTGTTTAGTTTGTACAGAGGGTAATGAGGGACCTTTGGGCAACCTGTCTACTGTGGGATCCATGAGACAGTTAAAAAGCTCCCCCTATAATGATGTGCCTGGGACTCGAGACTTTTCAGTTTAGAAAAAGTGTGTATCAAAAATTTAAGGGGATGAGTTGGAGGGCAATATACATTTAAAAACATCATATTCTTCCCCATTTATCAAGAATTATTAAGAATTACAAACTTCCCGCGTGTGTCTTTAACAAAATCCAACAACTTAAATGGGAGATTCTTCCTAATCAAAATAGTCACTCCCCTACTTCAGGTCTTAAATGATGAAAAAATAAACTCAGTCAAAGCCATTCTGCTGTAATTTCAGATGCTCCTTGTCATCCAAATAGGTCTCCTGTAACAAAGCAATCTCCACCTTCTCCTTCCTAAGACTCAAGAGTACCTTCTTCCTCTTAATTGGTGAATGACTTCCCTTGATATTCGAGGTACACCATTTAATCAAATCATTAACCATAATCTTCTGCAATAAAAATTTAATTTCCAGAGAAGAGGAACCAGAACCACAAACTGCTGAGCATTAGTATCAATGATCCACCAAAAATAAAATCTACATAAACTAAAACCATGATATTTAACAAACCTACAAAACTATTGAGAATAAAAATCAACAAAACCCAAAACAAAACCCCATATAAAAGCGCCAACAGCGCTGAATAGGGGAACTCACCCCCTGCCCAGAGGGGGCAACTACCCATCCCAAACTGCCCATAAGTAGGCATCTAACCATCCCAGCCACCTTCACTTCTCAAACACAAGCAGAAAAGAATAAACGCCCCATAGAATACCAATATGACTAAAAAACATTATTTTAAATAAAGGGGAATAAATACCCCACCCATCCTTTGATATATCCTAACTTAGAAATTGAAATGTACATCTCAACCACTGCCAAACATAGTTTAAACCAAATTATTATCAATAGAGAAAAAAAACAAAGATAAAGCTCCAACCAGACTTCCTTCATTTCTTTTACAGAATGTTAAACATATAGCAAACAACACTCTTTATATATACTAAAATTGTTCAAATTAGGTTAGTTGACCAGAAAGTCTCTTGCCTTCTCCGATGTGTCAAAGAGATGTATGGATCCATCTAAGGTGATTTGAAGTACTGTCGGATACCTCGGAGTACAGAATCCCAAACTCCCTCTGTCTTCTCTTAACACCGTCGAAAGATTTTTGTTTCTGGATCACCGTTGCTGAGAAGTCTTGAAAGAACATGATCTTAGAGTCCTCGTAAATTAGGGCCTTCGGATCTTTTCCCTGGACTCTGGAAGCCTCCATGACTCTCTCTTTATCCCAGTAATGATGGAACCGCACCAGGAGAGGACGAGGGCGTTGACCCAGACCTGACCTCCGCACTGTGACCCAGTGAGCCCTCTCGATCTTCAATCTTCTCATGCCAGTCTCCAAGTCAAGGAATTTTGGCAACCAATCCTCAACAAATTCCGCATGCCGTTCACCTTCCTTACCCTCAGGCAGACCGATGATCCAAATGATTTTTCTCCTGCCCCTGTTCTCAAGATCATCCACTTAGTCACGCAAATTACGGACCTGTGTCTTCAGGGCTTGGATCCTATCCTTGGATGAACTGGCATCAGCTTCAACCACTGTGACCCTGTGCTCCACCTCATTCGTCCTCTTCTCCAGGTCTCCCAGCTGCTGCTCATGCTTCTGCAGCATGAGAGAGATTGGAGCCAGCTTCTCATCAATCTGTTTCCCCAGCATCTCACGAGGTTTTGCGAGCTCGTTCACCAAGGTCTGGAAACTAATCGGCTCAGAGGATCCTGCAGGCTGAGCTGCAGACCCGGCCTCGGATGCTCCTCCTCCCTCCTTTGGCATCTCTGGACGACTGGAAACACAGGTAAGTTAAATTTTGGAAGTTTCTTGGGACTCCATGATCTTTCCCGAGTCCCAAGATATTGCGACAGCCGGGGTTGGGCAGGTTAAATGTTTGTCTCGCTCGTGCTGTGATGCGGAGCTCTGCAGTGCGATTATCTCAGATCGCCGCCATCTTGAATCCCCCCATATGTTTTTGAACATTTTCAGCACATTCTCCTTCCTAACATCAATCTGTTCAAGCATATCAGTCTGTTTCACGCTGTCCTCAGCAAAATCAAGATCTCACTCAGTAGTGAATAATGAAGCAAAGTATTTATTAAGAACCACCCCTAGTTCCTCTGACTCCAGGCACAAGTTCCCTCCAAAATATTTTCCCTAAGGTAGGGAGAGTCCAGAACGAGACGGCATAGGTTTAGGATGAAAGGGGAAAGATATAAAAGAGATGTAAAGGGCAACTTTTTCATGCAGAGGGTCGTGTGTGTGTGTAATGGTCTTCTGGAGGAAGTGGTGGAGGCTTGTACAATTGCAACATTTAAAAGGCATTTGGATGGGTACATGCATAGGACGAATTTGGAGGGATATGGGCTGGGACTAGATTGGGTTGGGGTATCTGGTTGACGTGGACAAGCTGGACTGAAGGGTCTGTTTCCATGCTGTACATCTCTGTGACTCTATGAAGCTTCGAAGCAATCACCCCAACATCCATAAACGAAGCTGCATCAGAACATTATTCCCATGAGCCACCACACACAGCAGCAAACCCAAACAAGCAGGCAAAACGCGTCCAGAAACCCTAGCCACTCTCCCCTACATCAAAGGCATCTCAGAAATGACTGCCAGACTACTTAGACCCATTGTCATCATGGTAGCCCATAAAGTCATCAACACACTAAAACAGCAGCTAATGAACTTGAAAGACCCTATACAGACAACAAGCAAAACTAATGTCATTTACAAAATACCATTCAAGGACTGTAATAAACATTACATTGGATAAACAGGCAGAAAGGCAGCCACCAGGATACATGAACATCAACTAGCCACAAACGACATGATCCTCTCTCACTAGTATCCTTACATACAGATGAGGAAGGACACCACTTCGATTAGGACAACACATCCATCCTAGGACAAGCCAAGCAGAGACATGCACAAGAATTCCTAGAAGCATGGCATTCCAACCAGAACTCTGTCAAACAAACACATTGACTTGGACCCAATTTACCACCCCTTGAAAAAAGAACAGGAATGGCATCATCATAGGAAATGACATCACTACAGGAAATGATGTCATCAAGTCAAAGAAACCCAAACATATAAACAGAAAGCAGGAATCATCAGCAGTGCTTCGTCCAGAGGCTCACTGTAGATGTTACCTAGTATCGTGATGAAACGTCTGAACATGAACCTTCCAGTTCAGTGAGCAAACCTACACCCAGAACCCCAACTAAGCTACAAATCTCAAAACCCGCTAACTCTATGACTCTTGCTCCTCACGCTAGTGTACAATGCCTTTGGGTTTTCCTTAATCCTACCCCTAAAGCTTTTTCATGCATTCTTCTAGCTCTCCTAAGTCCATTCTTCAATTCCTTCCTGGCTACTTTGTAATTCTCTAGATTCCTCTGATTCTTGCCTCCTCAACCTTAAGTAAGCTTCCTTTTTACTGTTGATTAGTTGTTCCACTTCCTTTGTTACCAAAGATTCTTTCAACCTATATATACAGCTCTCTTGCTGCTACTGCAAAAAGTTTGAATTCTCTCTCTGCTGCTAGATACATGCTTTTAGATTTGCCTTTCTCCTTGACTGGAGAAGATAGTAAGTGACGCAAATCTGTTTTGCTGAATTTTCCTTTGCCAAGCATGTGTTTATGGGGTGCTGCTATTTTGGATCAGTTGATGAGCAGTCGTTAAATAATATTTCATTTTCATGAAGTACTTTAATAGAGTTAGAGTTATGCCAATGTTTTTTTTGATTACATTTTAACTGTAGTGTAAGAATAGTGGTGTTTTTCTTAAAGCCTCGTTGTGTGACCACTCAAATCACATCTGGAACACAGGGCTTTCCACTTCCCTGTAAGTAAGATAAAAATTAGGGTCGAGGCTATCTCCTTGATAATATTTTGAGGGGGTTTGGTCAGAATCAAAAAGGAGCCATTGAAAACCAACAGGCAGCTCATCAAAAATCAATGTGGTTCCCAAGAAAATTTTAAGCAGAACTTGAGGGAAAAACATTTTGACCAGAAGAATATTGGCCCAGATATTCCAGCCGGTATTGGAGTTGGAGCATCAACTACTAACTAGGTTTTAAACTATGGCTTCATATTTCCCTTTGAGAGACTTTGGACTATCTATGATCTGTTCCAGCTTCAACCCATGATAAGCACTTTGGGGAGGCCCCATGGCAAAGCACTCTCCATTTTTGTCACACTGCCACATAAAACATTTCTTCAGTGCAATGACCTGCAGAGTTTTTAAATGAACATTCATAACTGTTCAGGTAAAAACAATGACTGCAGATGCTGGAAACCAGATTCTGGATCAGTGGTGCTGGAAGAGCACAGCAATTCAGGCAGCATCCGACGAGCAGCAAAATCGACATTTCGGGCAAAAGCCCGATGAAGGGCTTTTGCCCGAAATGTCGATTTTGCTGCTTGTCGGATGCTGCCTGAATTGCTGTGCTCTTCCAGCACCACTGATCCAGATTCATAACTGTTCAGCCTCCCCTTGGACCACATACATTCCCAAACCTTCTCTTGACTCGACATTCTGTACACAGCTCAATTCTCATGTCAAAAACCAGATATTCCTCCACTCCAGACACAGCTCATCACCTCTCCAAAAACCTCTCCCTTATCCCCCGGCACAGTGGGAAGGAACACAGGCGAGAAGGTAGGAAGCGTACAAGCACAAGAGGGTACAAGCATTGTTAGGGATATGAGTGATAGCTGAGCCATATTAGTGTACAGAGGTGTGGAGGCAGCAGTGCCTGAGTGTAAGATGTCTTGCAGGTGGACTTCAAGTACTGTTAGATATATTGACCAGGGGACTGTGAACACTGTTGAGAAAGTGGAGAGAGCAGCAGTGTGAGCACTGTCAGAGATATGGGATGTCATAAGATCTATGGTTTAGTAGATTTTCCATAATTGACAAGGTTGTAAACAGCAATAAAGATAGCCATAAACTATAGGAGGATATTAACAGACTTGTCAATAGGTAGAACAGTTGCAAACAGCATTCAACTCTGATCAATGCATTTGGGAAGAGCTAACAGGGCCAAGAATTGTACTATGAATGACAGGACCCTGGAATGAACTGAAGATTAGAGGGACTTCAGTGTGCATATCCACAGATCCATGAAAGTAGCAAGGCAGGTAGATAAGGTGGTTAAGAAGGCAATATAGGATATTTGCCTTTATTAACAAAAACACAAAATGTAAGAGCAAGGACATTATACTGAAACTATATAAAATACTGATTGGTCCACAAGTGGACTACTGTGTGCAGTCCTAGTCAACACATTACAGGATGTGATCACAATAGAAAGGATGCAGAGGAATTTTACCAGGTTGCTGCCCCACCTGGATGATTTGAACTAGGAGGAGATTGGATCTTCCTTGTTGCAGCAAAGATTGAGAAAAGACCTCATAAAAGTGCACAGGATTATGAGGGACATAGATAGGGTGGCTATGATGGGTGCTTCGTCATTAGCAATGGTATCAAACAGGTGGGCATAGATTTAAAGCAAGAGGTAAAAGACTAAGAGAGTGGAGGAGAATTCTTTTCACTCTCAAAAGTGCAGGCAGTCTGGAACCCACTGCCTGAAGGAATGGTTAAGTCAGAAACTCTCAAACATTTAAGCAGTATTAGATATTTACTTACATTGCCACATCTTCCAGGGCTTTAGACCAAGGGCTAGAAAATGGAATTATTGAAGTCAGACCTTTGTTGATGCACAACCAACAGATCAAATCTCAGTTCTGCAGTCCTGCCACGTCCAGCTGTGAATGGTGGTGCATAATTTAACAACTCACTGGAGGAGAAGGCTCCAGAAATATTCTCATTCTCATTGATGCAACACCCCAAAATATCGGACAAGTGTTAAGGCTGAAGCACTTGCAGCAATCTTCAACCAGAACAGCCATCTCGGCCTCCTCCAAATGGTCCTCAGCACCACAGAAAGTAGTCCTCATCCAATTTGATTCACTCAACATGATATCAAGAAATGGTTGCTGGTATTGGATCGCGCAAAGGCCATGTGCCTTGAAAATATTCCAGCAATAGTACTGAGGCCTTGTCTCAGAACATGTTGCTCCCCTAGCCAAGTGTTCCAGTACAGTCAAAATACCAACATCTTTCCGACAATGTGGATAGTTGCTCCTATACTCAAAACAGGACAAATTAAACCCGGCCAGTTACCATCCTATCATTCCACTATTGATCATCAGTAAAGTAATAGAAAGTGTCATTGATAGTACAATCAAACAGCACATGCGTCGCAAAAATCTGTTCAGTGACACCTAGTTTGTGTTGGTTCAAACATGGACAAAAGAGCTGAATTCCAGAGGTAAGATGAGAGTGACACCCCTAGACATCAAGGGTGCATTGACTGAGTGTGGCATTAAGTAGGCCGAGCAAAACTGTAATCAATGGGTATCAGAGCCAAACTTTCCATTGGATGGAGTCATACCTGTTACATAGAAGATGACTTTGGTTATTGGAGGTCAGTTATCTCAGCACCCTCAGGGTAGTTTCCTAGGCCCAACCATCTTCAGCTGCTTCATCAATGACTTTCCCTCCATTATCAGGTCATAAGTGGGGATGTTCACTGACGATTGTACAATGTTCAGCACCATTCACAATTCCTCAGATACTGAAACAGCCCATGTTCAAATGTGAATAAGATTTAAACAATATCCAGGCTTCGGCTGACAAGTGGCAAGTAACATTCATGCCACACAAATGCTAAGCATTTGTGACTAATCTAAGCACCACTCCTTGACATTCAAAGGTGTTACTATCAATGAATCCACCACAGTCAACATCCTTAGGGATACCATTGACCAGAAACTTAACTGGATGAGCCACACAAACACATTGGCTACTGGAGCCAGTCAGAGGCTGGGAATACTTCAGCAAGTAGCTCACCTGCTGACTCCCCAAAGCTATACCTATTAAGCTAGATCCCACCATCTATAAAGGCACAAGTCAGGAGTGTGATTGAATACTCCCCACTTGCATGGATCAGTGTAGCTCCAGCAACACAAGAAACTTGGCACCATACAAGGCACAGCAGCCCGCTTGATTTTGTGTCACATCCACAAGCATCCACTCCCTCTACCACCAATGTTCAGTAGCAGTAGTATGTACTATCTACAAGATGCACTGCAGAAATTCACCAAAGACAGCACCTACCAAACCCATGACGACTTCCGTCTAGAAGGACAAAGGATAACAGATACAAGGGAACACCAGCACCTGCAAGTTCCCCTCCAAGACACTCCCCATTCGGACGTGGAAATATTGATTTATTACTGTCACATGTACCGAGATACAATGAAAACTATTGTATCGCATGCTAACAGACAAATCATATAGGGGAATCATATCATATTAGAAAATCAAATCATATTAGATAATTCGCTATATAAATATAGGGCTAGATATAGCATGCGGACTGCAGCAGTTCAAGGAGGCAGCTCATCACCATCTTCTCAAGGGCAACTAGAGACAGGCAATAAAATGCTGGCCAGCCAGCAACACCCATGTCCCATGAATGAATTAAAAACAAAACAGCATTGACAGGACAGACCATGCCACGTTGCCTTCTTCTGTGCCTTAAATATCTACAAAATTGAAACATTTTGATAGCTTTCTTGGTTTTAGATTAGATTAGATTACTTACTTTATGAGGAAACATTGCCCTTCGGCCCAACAAGTCCACACCGACCCTCCGAAGAGCAACCCACCCAGACCCATTCCCCTACATTTACCCCTTCACCTAACACTACAGGCAATTTAGCATGGCCAATTCACCCAACCTGCACATTTTTGGACTGTGGGAGGAAACAGGAGCACCCGGAGGAAACCCACACAGACACGGGGAGAATTTGCAAACTCCACACAGACAGTTGCCTGAGGCGGGAACTAAACCCAGGTTTTGAGCAGTCAAAGGCTAAAGTGATCAGCCTTGTTACTAGCTGCACATTAATAAAATGAAAACATTTCCAGTCCATAAAACAGAGCAGATTGTCATATAGAATGTCAAATGTGCGATCAAGTGTTCCCGAGACTTGTGGGGATTTTGCTCGTCTTCACATCAGAATGTTTCTAGTTCCATTGGAAATATGAAGAACTGCACATTTCTCAGTACAGTAGCATACTGTAGACAGAAAAATGACCAAATATCATTTGACGCTGCCATGCTAGCTAAGACGAATTCAAATTATATTGACTTGAAATGGTTTAAGTAACACTGCTGGTTTGGTAGGCACCAGTAGCTGACATATCTTCCCTGTAACCTCTGGAAATCATAAGCTTCTGGAGCCAGTAACACGCAGAAAAGTGTAAGGATAGCCAGTTTGTTCAATAAAATGAGTATACATACATAGGAACCAAATATCCTCCACGATGTTTCATTCTGTATCGTGTCCACACAGTTGAATTTTAGTTATTGGTAATCCGAAATCCACAAGTTAAACCTCACTTTCAACTTCGGACACTGACTATCAAAAAAGATATATTCAACCTTAGCTTATAGCTTGTTTTCACTCTGAAGGGGCATTATTGAAACTCTGAATAAGTGCAGTAGTCAGTTGCCACTTGGTGGCACTGGTGACCACTATGTCCAGATTAAAGTCATAGACATCCATTATTTAGAATCACCTGTTAACTACTGTTGAATCAAATGAACAAATGTGCAATGGCCCATGTGCTTATGAGGAGAACTTTATGTTGGCATGATGGCTGATTTAGAACACAGAACATAGATTTATAGGCAGAGGCCGAAGATTGTTCAATGGTGTGAGTGGAGTGTCAACAAACTAAATCACAAATCTCTGCAGGTGATCAAAAGTATCAGATGGTGTGACACTTTACTCACACCATCTAATAATTTTGATCACCTGCAGAGACTTATGATTCAGTGTGTTGACATTCCACTCACACCATTTGTATGAGCTTTTGACCTCTCTGCCATAAATCATGTGCCTGTGTGCTTCTCTGCATTCCACCTGATGAAGGAGCAGCGCTCTGAAAGCTTGTGATTTCAAATAAACCTGCTGGACAACAACCTGGTGTCATGTGACTTCTGACCAAGATTTCTAATAGTATTAGATTTATTGCAATCCAACTTGCTTCCAATGGCTGATGATGTGACCAAGTTGCTTGGGACAATAGAATGAGAGTCGACAAAAGTTGATTAATTTTGGGGGGAGCAGTGGGTTGCTGGGTACATTACTTGAAACTATAAGCTTCACACAAATCTTTAGTTTTTATTTGAGAACATGCAGGCTGCAGAACAGGGAACAGTTCTATTGAGCAAGATTCAGTTGAAATTCTGTGTGTCGGCTTAAAAAGGTTTAAATGTTTTCTAGTTCATTCATGGATTTGGGTATCATTAACTAAGTCAGCACTTAAGACATATCCCCAATTCCCCTCAGGAAGGTGGTGGTGTTGTCATTTAAGTAGGAGTGCAGATAGACCCATGCAAGGAAAAATGTTCCCTGAAATAGAGTGAGTAACAATGAAATAAAAGCAATGTAGTTCCAAGTCAGGATGGTGAATGGCTTAGAAGGGAATTTGTTGGCAGTATTGTTCCCAATCCATCTGCTGCTCTTATCCTTCTAAGGAGTAGTTTTGAATGGTGCTGTCAGAGAAGAGTTGGTCAGTTACTACAGCACATCTTATACATGGTATGTGCTGTTGCCAAACACAACAATAGTGAAGGGAAAGGTTCTCAAAGATTGTTGAGTACATTCAAGCACGCTGCTTTGATCTTGGTAGTGCTGAGCTTCCGGAGTGCTGTGAGACCTGTACCTATTCAGGTAAGTGAAGAATATTCAGTCACACTGACTTGGTGCCTTTTAGATGGTGTACAAGTTTTGGGGAATAAGGAAATGAGTTATGCACTGCAATATTCCCAGACACTGACCCTCTCTTATAGCTAAAGTTTTTGCATGGCTGGCTCAAGTTCAGTTTCCGCTCAATGGTAACCCCTAAGATATTAATAGTGGGGAATTTGGTGATGGTGATGCTACTGAATCTCAAAAAGAGAGTGATGGGTAAATTCTTTATTTTACAAATTACAAGCTAAAAGACCAGTCAGAACCATTTAAGAAAACAAAGTTATGGACTAAGTAAATAAAGTAGAAATGCAGGGCCAGGCGATGGGCTGTACCTGCACGATGTGGGAGCTGGTGAACCGCATTGTGGTTCAGTAACCACATCTGTGGCAAGTGTTGGCTATTTGTGAAACTCTGGCTCAGAGTTGATGAGCTGGAGTTTGAGCTTTGAACAGTGACACATGAGGGGGTCACATTTTAGGAGGCAATTACACCCCTTAGATGAACTTCTTCAAATTCAGTCAGTGGTCAGGGACAGGGGTATGTGACTGCCAGAGACGCAGGTAGAAGTTTCCAGGGAGTAGCAATGAAGGAGCCTCAGCCCTTGAACTTGTCTAACAGGTTTCAGATTCTTGCCCCCTGCATAGATGAGAGCAAGAACTCTGGAGAGGATGAGCAAAATGACCATAGCACCATAGTTCAGGGAGCCATTCAAGAGGAGGAACAAAAAGAGAAATGTAGTTATAATCGGGGATAGTGTAATGAGGGGAACAAACACTTTTCTCTGTGGCCAGGATTGAATGTTCTGAAGCTTGTGTTGCTTGCCTGGTGCCCAAGTTCAAGATGGATCAGCTGAGTTGCAGAGCAACTTGGAGTGGGAGGGATTAGGTACAGTTTGTGATCAACGTAGATACCACCAATATAGTTAGATAGAGGTTCTGCTGAAGGAATATGAGCAGGTGGGTTGAAATCAAAAACCAGAACCAATCTCAGCATTAATGAGCTAAATGAGCAATGAGCTAAATGGCATAAGGTCAACAAGAGATAAACTCATGACGTAAAAGTGGCACAACTACTGGGGAAAAAGAGAGCCGTTCCAATGGAAAGTGTTCTGCCCGTATTATGCTAGGACCAGAGTCTTGGTGAATCAAATAACCAAGGCTGTAAATATCAAGGCTTTAAACTAAATAGTGGGGTGGTGGTGGGGGGTGCTGAGGTGTAATTCCACGTCACAGAAAACTATGGAAGAGGTTAAAAAGGTGGGGGGGGAAGTGTTCAGGAAACTGAAGCTTCCAAAATAAATAACAGGACAGACAGCATGGAAAAGATCAGAAATCTAAACTTAGGTATAGCAGATAAGGGCTGAAAATGTGTTCAGGAAGGGCTTATGCCCAAAACGTCGATTCTCCTGTTCCTTGGATGCTGCCTGACCTGCTGCGCTTTTCCAGCAACACATTTTCAGCTCTGATCTCCAGCATCTGCAGCCCTCACTTTCTCTCTATTGCAGATAAGAGTACAATTATGAGAAGGGGGTCAGACAATGCAGGACTGAGAGTGTTAGACTTATGCGCACAGTATATGAAGCAAGTGAGATCACAGTGCAGATTGAAATTGGTTGGTATGATATTGTATGCATCACAGATATGTAGCTGCATGGAGATTGTGGCTGGAAAGAAATATCCAAAGATATGCAGCCTATCCAAAGGACAGACACATGGGCAGAGGGGACAGGGTTGGCTTGTTAGTAAGAACTGAAATTAAAATCAACAGCAAGAAAGGATACAGAATCTCAAAGCAAGAAAAAAGGTTATGTAAATACCTCCTAACATTAATCAGGGTGAGAAAGAAAATATATCAGGAGTTAGAAAAGGCACGTAAGAAAGGGACCATTACAATAATCATCGGGGAACTTCAATAGGTAGGTAGGCTGGTAAAATCAGGTTAGTAGCAGATTCTAAGTAAAGGAATTCATGGAAAGTCTGAGAGATTTTCTTTTGGAGCAGCTTGTTGTACGGCCCCCTAGGGAAGAGGCAATTTTGGATTTGGTGATGTGTAGTGAGGCAGACTTGGTTAGGGAGCTAAAGGTAAAGGAATCTCTGGGGGTCAGCAACCATAATATGATAGAATTTCCCCTGCAGTTTGAGAGAGGGGGAAGCTGGAATCAGACATAATGGTCTTACAACTGAGTAAAGGTAAAGGTAACTACAAATATATGGAAGCACACTAGCTTTCGGAGCTGTGTTGGATCCCCAACTGTTCACATTATGTATATCTAGACAAAGGAACCGAGGGCACTATTGCTATGTTGCAGATGACACAGATTGTTGGAGGGACAGGTAGTATTTAGATGGTGGGACAAATACAGAAGAACTGGTTAGAAGTGTGGGCAAAGAAGTGGCAGATGGAATACATATGTGGGAAGTATGAGGTTGTGCACTTTTGTAGAAAGAATAGAGGCATAGACTATTTTCTAAACAGGAAAAGGCTTCAGAAATCTGAAGCACTAAGGGACTTGGAAGTCCTAGTCTGGGATTCTCTTAAGGTTAACATGTAGGTTCATTTGGTAGTTAGGAAGGCAAAGGCAATGGTGGCATTCATTTCGAGAGGGCTAGAGTTCAAGAGCAGAAATAAACTGTGGAAGTTTGTAAGGCACAGGTTGGACCACAAGTGGAATATTGTCAACAGTTTCAGCATCATATTGAAGGAGCGATTAGATTAGATTCCATACAGTGTGGAAACAGGCCTTTCAGCCCAACAAGTCCACACCAACCCTCCGAAGAGCAACCAACCCAGACCCACTCCCCTACATTTACCCCTGACTAATGCACCTAACACTATGGGCAATTTAGCATGGCCAATTCACCTAACTTGCACATCTTTGGACTGTGGGAGGAAACCGGAACACACGGAGAAAACCCATGCAGACAAGGGGAGAATATGCAAACTCCACACAGACAGCTGCCTGAGGCAGGAATTGAACCTGGGTCCCTGGTGCTGTGAGGCAGCAGTGCTAACCACTGAGCCACCATGCCGTGATATGCTGGCCGTGGATGATGTCCAGAGGTGGTTTACAAGAATAATCCCAGAGATGTGGGGCTTGTCATATGGGGAGCAGTTGAGGGCTCTGGGTCTGTAATAGATGGAGATTAGAAGAATGAAAGGGAATCGAATTTAAAACTTCCAAAATCCTGAAAGACCTGGGTAGGGTGGATATGAGAATGATGTTTCCACTAGTAGGACAGACTAAGAACAAAGAGCACCACCTCCAAATAAAGGGATGATTCTTTACAGAAGAAATTTCTTCAGCTAGAGAGTGGTTAATCTGTGGAATGCACTGGGGTAGAGAGCTGTGGAGGCCAAGTCCTTGAATGTATTTAAGACAAAGATAGATAAGTTCTCCATTAGTAACGTGATCAAAGGTTGCAGGAAGAAGGCACGAGAATGTGGCTGAGAAACACGATAGCAGACTCAATGGATCATATGGCTTAATTCTGCATCTATATATGATGATCTTGTTGCCAATGGTCATTGCTTTGCCCTTCTATGACATAAGTTTTACTTGTGATTTTTCAGCCCTGGATTGGATGTTATCCAAATCATACTGCATATGAACATGAGCTGCTTCAGGTGTGTGATGAATCACGAATTGTGCCGAACATTGTCTGGTCATCAGATTGCAGTCATCCAAAAACATGCCCATTTCTGACTTTACGATGAAGTGAAGGTCATTAATGAAGTAACTGAAGATGTAGTGCCTGAGGAGCTCCAGCAGTGATATCCTAGGGCTAAGATGATTAAATGTCCAATAACCACAACCATTTTCCTTTGTGCTAGATTTAATTCCAACCAACTGATAACTGAAGGTGAGTTGAACCACTCAGATAGCCAAACTGAGGACAGCTAGATTTGTTGATGAAAACGTTGTGTTAAAGAACATTCAAACCAGGGGAGTTCTGACTGGAGATGATTCCGCTGAAATGCTGGTGATACTTGTATTGAACTGGGAGTCTACAGCTTGGGAAGATTCGAAAGGAAAATTTTCTGGGAGTAAGCAGTAGGTCCAAGAAATCTTATTCCTGTTACATGAACAGTACTGATATATACATTTCTTGTCAGAAAAAGCTAGTCATCTGAATAATCTTGATCTCAGACTAGAAAACTTAGATTGACAGAACTAATACGAAAGTTTGCAAGAATTGTTTGGGAGAAGATATCGTCCAACTAATATGAATACATTGTCATATAAATGATATATGTATATGCATTCCTGAAAAGCAGCTCCTTCTTCTCAAGTACTCTGCCTGAAAACAGGTCTGATTCACAGCAACTCAATCTCAGTCTTGACTAGGGCAAGGAAACAGGCCCCAAAAGAAGCCCAGCCAGAACAGGGATTGATATAGTGATGTTCACACAGACCTGTCCCACACTGGCTGTCCAGAACAACTGAGCTAACCAGCACATACAAGGAGTCTGAGCTGCTATGGTAACATGCATTCACATAAGCTGAAATAAATACAAAGTATTATTGATACTGAAGATCTGAAAGAGAAAATAGCAAATCTGGCAGCATGCCATGAAGATAAAAACGTAGTTAACTTATGATGTTCAATAAGACTGGAAAGAACTGGAAAGTGGTAAATTGTATGCTGCTCTCCCTTCCTCAACAGCATATAAGTCATGCATATAGATATTGGAAGGTGTCGCATATATGAAATCTTTGTATTCATAAATCGAGGCATTAGACCAAATCGAGATATTGGACTGGATTCTCAATCCCCAAGGAAGGAATTCACAGCCAGAGGGCTGGTGCCCTCCCCAAAGTTGAGCTCTGGCAGCCATGACCATAAAATGCCATTTTTATTAAAGCTTCCATAGATTGACACCTTTAAGCACTGTTCTATACTGGCATTTCCTACCTATGACATGGAGCTGATCTCTCGGAACAGCAGGGCCTCCAATTGCTCTGCCAGACTCAGGAGCCTGTGCTTGTGCTTAATTGGATGGCAAACAGTACCTTCACCACTGAGTGACCTGCTGTACGAAAATGGCATTTATGCCTCAAACACATGACAATTTGATCAGAGCAAATACTTGGAAATAGTCCTGTCACAGCACCGATTCCAAAACAAGAATTTGGCCTGTTAAGTATCATAGAGATATACAGCACAGAAGCAGACTCTTCAGTCCAATTCATCCATGCTGACCAGATATTCCAACCCAATCTAATCCCATTTGCAAGCATTTAACCCATGTCTCTCTAAACCCTTACTATTCGTATACCTATCCTTTTAAATGTTGTAATCATACTCGCCTCCACCACTTCCTCTGGGAGCTCATTCCAGACATGCACCACTCTTTGCTTGAAAAAGTTGCCCCTTGGATCACTTTTATATTCTTTTCCCTCTCACCTTAGACCTATGCCCTCAAGTTTTGGACATCCCACCCCAGGAAAAGGATCTTGCCTACTTTCCTGATTCACACCCCTCATCAATTTATAAACCTCTATTAAAGTCACCCCTTACCCTCCGATGCTCCAGGGAATATAGTCCCAACCTGTTCAATCTCTACTTATAGTTCAAACTCTCCAACCCTAGCAATATCCTCGTAAATCTTTTTTGAACCTTTCAAGCTTCAGAACATTCTTCCTATAGCAGGGAGAGCAGAATTGCACACAGTATTCCAAAGGTGGCCTAACCAAGTCGCAAAATGACCTCCCAGCCCCTATACCTAATGCACTGACCAATAAAGGCAAAAACAGAGCATTATGAAGAACCATTATAATGATCTAATTAGGCCTCAATTAGAAGTTTACCTACTGTTCTGAACTCCATTCTTTAGGAAGGAAGCTAAGGTGCAGAGGACTATTACCAACTTGATCTTCCTGGGATTTGCAGGCTTAGCCAACACGTAATACACAGTCTTAGTTGCCCTTGAGAAGTGTAATAAGCTGACTTTTTGAACCATTGCAGTCCATTTGGTGTAAGTATATTCACAATGTCGAAGAGGGGTTTGGGAAGTTCCAAGATTTTAACCCTGTAACAATGAAGGAACAACACAAGTAGACCAGTTTTGTAGCTTCACCAGGATGATATCTCATTTTTAGATATGCTCCTGGCATACCTTTCTGCACTCTGCATTGAACTATCCTAATTTGGTCACCCAACTTGATAGTAGTGGTAGATTGAGCTATATTCTGAGTGATGAGGATGCAGATGGTTTTGAGTATGATTCTCCTGTTCTTGGTGACTCAGTGCCTCATGGATGCCAATGTTGAGTTGCTACATCTGTTAGAAGTCTATCCCATTTAGCACTGTGATACTGCTATACAACACGATGGAGGATATACTCCACAACAACTGTGCAGTGATCACTGTTGTCAATATTGTCATGGACAGATACATCTGTGGCTTGCATATTGGTGGGTGGGTTTTTCCTCCTTGTTGGTTTCCTCATTAACTGCCAGACTAGGTCTGTAGTAGGTATGTCCTTTAGGACTCAACCAACTCAGTGAATAGTGATACTGCTTAGCCATCTTAGTGGTGAACACTGAAGTTCTCTGCCCAGAGAGCATTTTTGCTACTCTTAGTGCTCCCTCCAAGTGGCAATCAACATGGAAAAACACTGACTCATCAATCAAGGAAGGACTTCATGTGGTATTCAGGAGGAGATTTCTTTGCCCACGTCTGACAAGGATACCATGAGATTTTATGGATTCAACCTCACTCCCTCCTGGATAGGTAAAACTGTGCAGCCACTTATGCTATGCCAGTTCTCCAATCAGAGTAAGCCTTACTCAGGGGGAGATGGCAACATCGTCTAGAATGGTCTCCTTGTAAGCTGCAATTACTTTTGGCTAAGGTTTTCATGCCTTCATATGTGTAAGAATGACGGCAAGGAGATTTCAAAATGACTCAATTCCAGAAATCCCAAAACCATTACCAAACTATAGGATTTTTACAGCACTGAATGAGGATGGTTGCAGCAAGCATACACTTCAAAATCATGCTCTTTATTGAATTAGTGGGAATTTCAGACATACCACCATTTTCATGGCCATTTTGGTCCACAGCACCTCAGAAAGCTATGAATGGCAGGGGAAGCCATACAAATGATAGATAAAATAAACACAATCACCTGCTCAGAGATGCTGAAATAAAAAACAACTGTTTCTGATCAAATAGTTATGTTTTATCTCATAATTTAGTGTTATTACTGCAGTAACTGATTATGGGGTTTTGTTCAACAAATTCATCAACATTATAAGTACTGACCTGCATTTGAGTACTTTTCCTATTGGAAAACGTACTTTTATGCATTAAAAACTGAACTAAATGTTATGTGGGGCCCTAATAAAATGATCTAAAGTGATTTAAAACCTGGAGCTTATTTGCATTGAAAAAAATACTCCTTCAGCATCTTTCAATGATTGAATGAAAAGCCATCAGCTGTTCTTGCTTTGATTCATTGGATATTTGGTGCAACTCTCACAAAAAGAGAGGCCAGTTTTAAGTTACAATATAATCCATGTTTTTGTGAATGGTGAATGCTTGGCTGGTTTTTAAAAGCTCCAATGCTATTTATCTCAGTGATGCTATGCTCAAATTCTGATTGAGAGTTAAGAGGTTATTAAAAGATCATCAGCCTTTGATAAGGTTTGTGAATTAAATGTTAAAAGTACGGCTTAGCAGCATGGTGGGGGGAGGAAGACTTCCAATGTTTTTGAATGGGTTTGAATCATAAAGGAATGTCTTTTTTTTCCAATCAAGAAATGTGTTTGAGTGACAGCTCTATTAAAAGCTTTTTTTTTCTATTTCTATTTAGGATAGTAAAGGCAGCATTTGATCCACTTGCTCTTATTGTTCAGCGCATTAAGTATAGACGTTGAGGGGTTATGTTGTGGCTGGACAGAATATTGGTTAGGCCACTTTTGGAATACTGCATTCGATTCTGGTCTCCCTGCGTTAGGAAAGATGTTGTGAAACTTTTGTTTTAGATTAGATTACTTACAGTGTGGAAACAGGCCCTTCAGCCCAACAAGTCCACACTGACCCGCCAAAGCGCAACCCACCCATTCCCCTACATTTATCCCCCTACCTAACACTACGGGAAATTTAGCATGGCCAATTCACCTGACCTGCACATCCCTGGACTGTGGGAGGAAACCGGAGCACCCGGAGGAAATCCACGCAGACACGGGGAGAACGTGCAAACTCCACACAGTCAGTCGTCTGAGTCGGGAATTGAACCCAGGTCTCTGGTGCTGTGAGGCAGCAGTGCCAACCACTGTACCACCGCGCCGCCCAAAACACCTGAAGGAGCAGCAGTCCAAAAGCTAGTGATTCCAAATAAACCTGTTGGACTATTACTTGGTGTTGTGTGATTTTTAACTTTGTACAGCCCAATCCAACACCAGCATCTCCTAATCATCTAATATGGTTGTCTTTTTGTGTTTTATAATGTTCTTGAGAAGCTCCTGAGGAAATTTATTATAAAAGTTACTTGAGAAATGGCCAAAAGGGTTGCTTGTCAGACTAGGGGCCTGTGACCAGCAGTGTGCCACAAGGATCTGTGCGGAGTGAAACTTGAAAGGGTTCAGTAAAGATTTACAATGATGTTGCCAGGGTTGGAGGTTTGAGCTCTGAGGAGAGACTGAATAGGCTGGGGCATCAGAGGCTGAGGGGAGATCTTATAGAAGTTTATAAAATAACGAGGGGCATGGATAGGTGAATAGCCAAGGTCTTTTCCTCAGGATAGGGGAGTCCAGAACTAGAGGGCATTGGTTTAGGGTGAGAGGTAAAAGATTGAAAAGGGACTTAAGGGGCAGCTTTTTCATGCAGAGGGTGGTGCATGTAATGAATGGGTTGCCAGAGGAAGTGGTGGAGGCTGGTACAATTACTTTTAAAAGGCATCTATACAGGTCCATGAATAGGAAAGGTTTAGAGGGATATGGGCTAAATGTTCTGTACGTTGGTCGGTAAGATGATAAATGTTTTCTTTCTTGTTCCATTTCTTCAGCAGTCTATTTGGGAATTTCGAACAATGGGAATGGAGGTTAGGGCAGTTGAATGTTCCTCCTGCAGTATGTGAGAGGTAAGGGTCACCTCTAGTGTCCCTGCTGACTTCATTTGTGGGAAGAGCACACAACTCTCGCTCCTCAAGAACAGCGTTAGGGAACCGGATCATTCGGGAGGCAGAGGGGGTTATTGAGAGGAGTTACATGGAGGTAGTTACTCCACAGCCATGTGAAGAAGGTAGATGGGTTACCATCAGGAGTAGGAAAGGGAACCGGCAGACAGTCCAGGGATCTCCTGTAGTGGTTCCCCTCAACAACAAGTATACCGTTTTGGATACTGGGGCAGAGTCGTTAAGTGGGAGAATGACTTACCATGGGTAAGCAATGGGGTACAGGTCTCTGGTGCAGAGTCTGTCCCTGTTGCTCAGAGGGGAAGGGGAAAAGGAGCAGAGTCACTGGGGACTCTATAGTTAGGGAGACAGATAGGAGGTTTTGTGGGAGCAAGAGAGATTCACGATTGGTGCGTTGCCTCTCAGGTGCCAGGGTTCATGATGTCTCTGATCATGTTTCAGGTTCCTTGAGGGGGAGGGGGAGCAGCCCCAAGTCATGGTCCACGTAGGCACCAACGACATAGATAGGAAGAAAGGTGGGGATCTAAGGCAGAAATTCAGGGAGCAAGGGTGGAGGCTTAGAGCTAGAACAAACAGAGTTATTACCTTTGGTTTGTGAAACATGCCACATGCTAGTGAAGCAAGGAACAGGAACAGAGCGGAGCTGAACACACGGCTGCAGGGTTGGTGTGGGGGGGGCGGGGGCAGGGGAGGCATTTGCTAATGGTCTTTAGGGGGACTTAAACTAATGCAGCAGAGGGATGGGAACCTGAATTGTCGTTCCAGTGTACAGGAGGTTGAGGCAGGTGAGGTCAGGGCTAGGTTTACAAGGTCACAAGAGGACACCGGCAATCAAGACGTTGGTTTGAAATATGTCTACTTTAATGCCAGAAACATCTGGAATAAGATGGATAAACTTGCAGCATGTGTTGGTACCTGGGATTGGGATATTGTGGCTATTTCAGCGATGTGGCTAGAGGAGGGACAGAAATGGTTGTTGCAGATTCCAGGATATAGATGTTTCTTAAAGAACAGAGATGACGGTAAAAAGTGAGGTGGGGGGTGGTGGCATTGTTAATCAAGGGTAGTACTACAGCAGCTGAGAGAACGTTTGAGGACTCATCCAGAGAGTTTGGGTTGAGATTAGAAACAAGAAAGAAGAGGTCACCCTGTTGGGAGTTTTCTATCAGCCTCTGAATTGTTCCAGAGATGTCGAGGAAAGGACAGCAAAGATGATTCTCAATAGGAGCGAGTGTAACAGGGTAGTTGATGTGGGGGACTTTTCCTTCCCCAATATTGACTGGGAATACTATAGTTCAAGTAGTTTAGATGGGTCAGTTTTTGTTCAAATGTATGCAGGAGGCTTTTCTGATACAGTACGTAGACAGGCCAACAAGGGAAGATGCCATATTGGATTTGATACTGGGGAATGAACCTAGCCAGGTGTCAGATTTGGAGGTAGGTGAGCACTTTGGCAACAGTGACCACAATTCAGTTATGTTTACAATAGCAATGGGCAGGGAGAGATAAATATCACAGGGAAAGAGGTACAACTGGGGGAAAGACAATTATGATGCGATTCAGCAAGATTTAGGAGCACAGAAGGCAGAAGGAAACTGCAGGGGATGGACACACTTGAAATGTCGAGCTTATTCAATGAACAGTTACTGCGGGTCCTCGATAAACATATATCTGTACCTATCAGGCATGGAGATAGTTGTCAAGAGAGGACGCCATGGCTTACTAATGAAGTTGAAGCTCTTGTCAAGAGGAAGAAGGCTTCTGTGTGAATGAGGTGTAAAGGCTCAGTTAGGGGGCTTGAGAGTAAGTTAGCCAGGAAAAATCTAAACTGAGGGCTAAGAAGAGCCAGGAGGGGACATGAAAATTTGTGGGCAGATAGAATCAAGGAAAACCCCAAGGCCTTCTATAGGTATATCAGGAATAAAAGAATGACTAGAGTAAGATTAGGGCCAATCAAAGATAGTAGTGGAAAGTTGTGTGGAATCTGAGAACGTAGGGGAAGCACTTAATGAATACTTTTTGTCCGTATTCACATTGGAAAAAGGTCAATGCTAGTGAGAATACTGAGATACAAGCTACAAGATTAGATGGGCTTGAGGTTGACAAAGAGGAGGTTTTAGCAATTTTGGAAGATCTGAAAATAGATATGATCCCTGGTCTGGATGGGATTTATCCTTGGATTCTCTGGAAAGCCAGGGAGGAGATTGCAGAGCCTTTGGCTTCGATCTTTATGTCATCATTGTTGACAGGAGTCATGCCAACACTAGAGGATAGCAAATGTGGTTCCCTTGTTTAAGAAGGGGATGAGAGACAACCCTGGTAATTATGGGCCAGTGAATCTTACTTCAGGTTGTGGGCAAGGTGTTGGAAAAGGTTATAAGAGATAGAATTCATAATCATCTGGAAAGAATAATTTGATTAGGGATAGTCAACACAGTTTTGTGAAGGATAGGTTGTGCCTTACTAACCTTGTTGAGTTCTTCGAGGTGACAAAACAGGTGGATGAAGGTAAAGCAGTTGATGTGGTGTATATGGACTTCAGTAAGGCGTTTGAGAAGGTTCCACATAGTAGGCTATTGCACAAAATACGGAATTTCGTGATTGATAGTGATTTCGCGGTTTGGATCAGAAATTGGCTAGCTGAAAGAAGACAGAGGGTGGTGGTTAATGGGAAATGTTCATCCTGGAGCTCAGTAACCAGTGGTGTGCTGCAAGGATCTGTTTTGGGGCCATTGCTGTTTGTCATTTTTATAAATGACCTGGATGTCAGCATAGAAGGATGGGTTAGCAAATTTGCGGATGACACTAAGGTAGGCAGAGTTGTGGATAGCACCGAAGGATGTTGTGGGTTACAGAGAGACATAGATAAGATGCAGAGCTGGCTGAGAAGTGGCAAGTGGAATTTAATGCGGAAAAGTGTGAGATAGTTCACTTCGGACAAGTAACAGGATTGCACAGTACTGGTCTAACGGTAGAATTCTTGGCAGCTTAGATGAACAGAGCGATCTCAGTGTCCAGGTGCTTAAGTCCCTGAAAGCTGCCACCCAGGTTGATAGGGATGTTAAGAAGGCATATGATGTGTTGGCATTTATTGGTAGGAGATTGAGATTTGGAGTCACAAGGTCATGCTTCAGTTGTACAAGACTCTGGTGAGACCGAACCTGGAGTATTGCATGCAGTTCTGGTCACCACATTATAGGAAGGATGTGGAAGTTTTGGAAAGGGTTCAGGAGGAGATTTACTAGAATGTTGCCTCATCTGGAAGGAAGGTCTTACTTGGAAAGGTTGAGGGAACTGAGGCTGTTTTCGTTGGAGAGAAGAGGTTGAGAGATGACTTAACTGAGATGTATAAGATAATCAGAGGGTTAGATAGGGTAGACAGTGAGATCCTTTTTCCTTGGATGATGAAGGCTAACATGAGGAGGCATAGCTTTAAATTGAGGGGTAATAGATTTAGGACAGATATTAGGGGTAGTTTCTTCACTCAGGGTAGTTTCTTCACTCAAGTCTATTATGTTGCAGGGGTGTGGAACAGCCTGCTCCAACAGTAATAGACTTGCCAACGTTAATGGTATTTAAATGGGCATTAGACATACATATAGATAATAAATGGGATGGTCTAGGTTAGATGAGCATCAGATTATTTTCACAAGTCATTGCAACATCAAGGGCTGAAGGGCCTGAACTGCCCTTCTGTAATCTTCTATGTTCTAAATGCTGGCAAACGGGACCAGATTAATTTAAGACATCTGGTCAGCATGGACGAGTTGGGCCAAAGGGTCTGCTTCCATGCTCTACATCTCTATGACTCTATGCCCCTATTTCAAAGTCATGGCTCTGGAAATGGTGGCCATAGTAGATGTTGGATGAATGACTAAGGGCTAGATATATGGGGTCTTTGATGCAGCATAGAATGGTTAGGGGGTACATGAGGGGGCATCAATCTGGATGGGAGGAGGTGGTGGTGGTAGTGGGGAATGGGGTGGTGTTTAAGGGTGAGGGTTTTAGAGTCTGAAACTCAGCATTAGAACTTAATGACCATCCTAGCAAATCATTGTGGTAAATTAATTTTGTGAGCCTTTGTATTTGTCCATCTCCAGAATACAGTTCTTGGACCAAATAGATGACTTTCAGGGTGATGCCATTAAAAGTATTGGTCTGCTTAAAGTTTCTGTACTGGAACATGTATTTCAGTCTACCACAAATAAATTTGGGCACAGACAAAAAGGAGGATAAAATTAATGTTCTAATACTGAATAGGAGCCTGGCCAAGAGAGGAAGAATGTAGGAGGTTGTAGGAGGATATGAACAGACTAGCAGAACTGTAGCCAAGTAATAGATGCAGTCCAATGCACAGAAATTTGAAGGAGTAGATTTTTTGGAAAACAAGCATTTTATTATTAGTTATATTTCTACAAAGTGCAAGGTACACCTTTCAAAAGGTGCGAATGCACAGAGGAAATGTTGTTAGAGAACATGAAAACTGGGTTTTATGTATTCAACACAAATAGGAAAACCAAGTAAAATAATGTGCAATTGCAAAAGAATTTGATTAGGATGCTGAGCATCGGATCCTATTATTGGAGGAATGTCAAGGTCATGGAAAGAGTACAGAGAATATTGACTAAATAATTAGCATAAAACAGGCTGCAGTTATGAAAATGGTTTTAAAATTTGGAGCTTTTTCACCAAGAGTTAAGAACTTTTATGAATATTTTCAAATTATTTGAGATTTTGAGGATATAACCACTGCGGTGAAAAATTCCTTCCATTGGACAGTGATTTATTTACAATGAGTATTATAATCAGTTAACAGAACAACAAAAGTAATACCAAATTATCTTTTTCATTTAAAGGATAATTAGAAAATTGACTTCTTAACCTAAGTGGGCTATCAGGCAAGAACTATACCACCTTTTAAAAACAAATTGAATACATTTTTTAACTTCTCCTTTTAGCCACTTTCAACTTTGTTGAAAGAGGATGATGAACAATTTGAGAGAATAGCAGGAAAATGCTCCAACAGTTTATTTGAATTGAAAAGCGACCACTCCAACAAACATGAGCCAAATGGCCTCCCTTAATATTGCAGTTCCTCGGCTTTTCAAGATTTGATTACTTACAGTACAGGATATTTTGGGTGTTTTGTTTGTAAATTACTCTCTAGCCATTGATGGCAATATGAATTTCAGAATAGTTATTAGGTTGTCAATAGTAAACGACAAAGAATATACCGTAACCCTAATGCATCCTTAAGTTTATCAATGTATAAATCAGAAATGGAACTCCTGTCATTATTGTGCCAAATTCAGATCAAAATATGGAATTATAAAAAAAATTAAAATTAGTCTAACTCATTGCACTCAGGGCTATGAAATGCTCACAGAATATTACAATTGCATCCAAAACGAAGTGGATTTGAAAGGTAGACTCATCAGTGTTGAAAGTAGAGAACAAGTATATTCTTAACATTATAATGGAACACATATAGAAAGTTGTAGTTAGCAAATTAGTATTTTCCTAAATAATGTTTTTCGCCTATTGGAAGGATGTTGTGAAACTTGAAAGGGTTCAGAAAGATTTACAAGGATGTTGCCAGGGTTGGAGGATTTGAGCTATAGGGAGAGATTGAATAGGCTGGGGCTATTTACCCGGGAGTCGGAGGCTGAGGGATGAACTTAGAGATTTATAGAATCAGGAGGGGTATGCATAGGGTAAGTAGACAAAGTCTTTTCCCTGGGGTGGAGGAGTCCAGAACTAGAGGGCATAGGTTTAGAGTGAAAGAGGAAAGATATAAAAGAGACCTAAGGGGCAACGTTTTCACACAGAGGCTGGTACGTGTATGGAATGAACTGCAAGAGGAAGTGGTGGAGGCTAGTACAATTGCAACATTTAAGAGGCATCTGGGTGGGTATATGAATAGGAAGGGTTTGGTGGAATATGGGCCGGGTGCTGGCAGGTGGGACTAGATTGGGTTGGGATAGCTGATCGGCATGGATGAGTTGGACCTAAGGGTCTGTTTCCATGCTGCACATCTCTATGATTCAAGGGTGACAAATTAAATTTATGCATTTTCAAAACATCCTCAGTCACATTATAGGGGTTTTCTTAAAACCTTGGCAGCAAGCCACATAAGGAGATATTACGGCACATAGTCAAAACCTTGAAGAAACGGGTGGTTTTAAGGAGGCTCAAGAAGAAAGCTTTTCAACTCACTATTTCACATAGTGCCCTTTCATTTCCTTTGAAAATAAAATGTGATCTGCCTGTCGAGTCCTTTTTTTTAAATAATTTTATTTAAATAATTGTACTTTTATGGAATACAACATTTCAGTCAATAAACATTAATTTAAACTGTATGATCACAATGACAGCTAATGACCTCCTGTAACCAAGGTAAACCTCAGGATGTCTCATAAATACTCTCATGAAGACAGAACATGTTTTCTTTCTAGAGGACAACTTGCTGAATATAGCGTGGCAAATATAGGAGGTTGCTGGTGGATGAGATTGAAGGAAGTATGGTAACTAGTCAGATCGGATTGGTAAGATAGTTGAGGAGGGTGGTCAAAAAACTGAGGAGGACAGTTAGGAATGATGGGGGCTGGCAAGGTCAGTTGTGCAGTTACACTAGGGTTAGATTAGGTTTGCTCTGCTTTCCTGTGTAACTCCACAGGTAAGTAAATTGAAATTGTCCAAAAATTCAGACACTAACAAAGAGATACAGATTGTTTTTGGGTATCCCAGAAAGAAGGATAATTGCCTTTTGGAATTGGTGTGCAGTCAAAACCATCTTTAACTGTGCTAAAGGTGCAGGACATCCTTAAATATAAAAATGGACCATAAATCGTTGCTGTAGTTAATACATTTTTTTCCTGTCCAAAATCTCAATGGTCTTTGGATGAGACAAATAAGGACAAAGTTACAAGTTGAAATACAACCTATGAATCATTAGTAGTTTAAATGTGTGTACCGAAAAAGGTAGCAATTCAAAACACTACTGTACGAATGTCAGAATTTGCAGTATTAACTGGTATAAGTAGCTCAGAGTTTATTCATACTTAGACATATTTTACTTTCATTAGCATATTACAGTTGATGTAAACTGCAAATCAGACAATAGCTAAAGGTTCAAGGTTAGTGTGTCAGTTATTCAGTCTCATTGACAAAATAGATCATCATATGAGGAAAACATCTATTCATACTGGTGAACTTTTTTTTTTTAAAAGTAGTGAAGGACACAATAAAATCTTTACAATGCTCCCAAGTTTCAATTAATTTGGATGCTTTTCCCCGCAGTGTTGAGCAAGAACACACTGTGCAAGTGAATTTATCACTACGTAAAACCAACTCACCATGACCCTTATCAACAGTATGATTTTGAAAACAATGAAATGATAAATTCTAATGTTCAACGAAATAAAATTTAGTAAAATTCTAAACTTTGGGTTTTGCTACTGATGCAGATAGTTTGAGTTGGGAGATTTCCCAACTTGGTTTTAAGTGCTCTATTACACCCAATATCTTCTGTGGGAAGGCAAGGCGGGATACAGAACACCGGAAAGCAAATGTTAGGTAGTCAGAGGGGCTGGCGAGTGCTGATGTGGACTGCTAAGAGGCTTGCTTTTGTTAACTGGCATTTGGTTCCAGTTGTTTCATCAGCTGTTAGGCTGTCTAGTATCCACCAATCACAACTGGTCATCCACCACCACTCCTTTTGCCCTCTCCATGCCAACCAATGTTGGCCATCCCCCCAAACCAGTAGAGCAATTCAACTAGCATCATCGTTAGGCAAAGTTCAGTAGCCATGCAGAGTTTTTTTTTGTAAATTCTAACAAACACAATCTAAATGAAGCTTACGCTTAGTTGACACTGAAAGAATTCCTTGTCCAGAAACCCATTCAAAGAATATAAATTTCCTCAAATATTTTATCACAAATGAAACTATTCCCTAACACAAAGATAATTAATACTTTAACAGTCTAGGTATCCTGCAACCCAAAATATTAAGTCACTCGCTTTGCTGAGGACAGTGCTTTTGTGGGATTTGAAGCTCAGGTAAACATTCATAATGACCTCAGCTGTAATAACTTTTAGAAAATATCAAAGAACTCTACTAACTGCAGAAATAGATGGCTAAACATATTTTTGGTAACCTAAATTTGACAGCTTGTTACTCATTTTTAAATTCTGACAGCTGCAGCCTGATTTTTTATATTTGAAGGGCTGGGCTTTAAATATGGTCATTTTGATTGCCATTTGAAATTATCTGTCTTTGAGGATCACTACATCTCTTCAAAACATCTGTGACTCTAACACTGCAGGTTATAGACTTAGAAGTATGAAAATGTAACCAGTTTGAATCCAACATTTGTTTCAAATGGCCCAGTTGAATTCTGGCTTCCTGTATATATGAGAAGCATGGAGCCTAATCCCTTCCTTCTACTGGCAAAAAACGGATGTAAATAGAAATAGGAAATGGGCTTCTGTGTTCAGTGCTGTTGTTATTTTTCAATGTCTCTACAGTCAGCCTGACTCCACAAAAAAAATCTAGCCTTCCATTGTAGAACCTTTATTTCAAAAGAGAAATTAAATGATTTTCTGCATAGAGCAATATTGAACATTACCATTGGCACATTGCCAGATCTCTGGAACAGCAGCAAATTCACTGAACCATAATCTTAGACTAAAATTAGTGAAAATATTGTACATCTTTCTGACATGAGCGTGAATGGGTTGGGTGACTGTCAAAGCGCGAAGTAATTCGGGTGTCCTTGTGCACAAAACGCAAAACCATCCAAACTGCCACGAGGCAGTACCGGACCAAGTTAGAGGCCCCAAACCAACCATGCGGACTCCCACTGTCTGTGGTCTAAACAACATAACGGGATACAAAATGAAGCTGAGCAAAATAGTGGACATCGACACATCCCTCCCTGATGCACTCAATGTTTTCTATGCTCTATTCGAGCAGAATAGCAGTGGCATAGTGACCCATGCCCCGAAAGCCCCGGACACATCTGTTCCCTTGGTCACCGCTACAGACATTAGATTGGTCTTCCTGGGAGTCAACTCAAGGAAAGCGATGGACCTAGATGGAGTCCCAGCCATGCACTTAGATCCTGTGCAGACTAGCTAGCGAAGTATTCACTGATATCTTCAAATTCTCCTTCCTACAAGACAAAGTCCCTAACTGCTTCAAAAAAACCACAATCATCCCAGTACCAAAGAAAGCACAAGCAACTACCCGCCCAGTGACTACCCGCCCAGTGACTCTGATCTCCTTAATCATGAAGTGCTTTGAGAAACTGGTCATGGCCCACATCAACTCTAGCCTCCCAGCCCAACTCGATGCCCTGCAATTTGCCGACCGAAATAACAAGTCAACAATGGATGCCATTTCTCTAGTCCTACACTCATCCCTGGAACATATGGACAACAAGGACACCTATGTCAGACTCCTGTTCATTGACTGCAACTCCACCTTCAATACCATTATCCCCTCCAGATAATCTCAAAATTCCAAGACCTAGGTCTCGGCTCTGTCCTCTGCACCTGGATCCTCAGCCTCCTGACCCATAGACTGTTACCACCTCCTCCTCCATGATAACACTCAACACTGGAGCCCTGCAAGGATGCATTCCCAGCCCCCTAGTGTACTCCCAGAACTGTGTTGCCAAATTCCAAACAGACGCTATCTACAAGTTTGCTGATGACACCACCCGTGGTAAGACGGATATCAAACAACTACAAGTCAGAATACAGAGAAAGGAGATGGAGGGCATGATGACATGGTGCAATGATAACAATCTCTCTCTCAATGTTGGCAAAACTAAAGAACGGATTGTTAACTTCAAAAGAGAAAGGAAGAGAACATGCCCCTATCTACAACAACGGAGCTGAGGTTAAGAATGTTGAGAGCATCAAGTTCCTTGGAGTGACGATAACCAACAACCGGTCTTTAACTTCCCATGTAAATGTGATGGTCAAGAAGACACAACAATGTCTCTTCTTCCTCAGAAGGCTCAGGAAATTTGGCATGCCCATAAGGGCCCTCACCAACTTTTACAGATGCACTATAGAAAGCATACTGTCCGGTTAGATAACAGCCTGGCATGGCAACTGCTATGCCCATGACCATAAGAAACTACAGACCGTTGTCTGCACAGCCCAGATCATCATGGAAGCAAACATCCCACCCACAGAATCTATTTACATATCTCTGTGTCATGGAAAGGATGCCAACATCAAAGACCAAACCAACATCTGTGATGCCCACCTACAACCTCTTCCGTCAGGCAGAAGATGCAGAAGCTTCAGCAAACACCAACAGGTTCAAGAACAGCTTCTTCCCTGCTAGTAGACTGATGAATGGACTCTCTAACCTCAAATAATGATGATCCTGTTAATGTTGATCTTACCTAGTGCACATCCTGTGTAATGTATTCTGTATGCCTTATTCTGTTAAAGTTTTTTCTCATCATATGATCTGTATGTCCCTGCTTACTATGATCTGCCTGTACTGATCACAAACAAAGCTTTTAACTGTACTTAGGTAAACATGAGAATAAAACAAATCAAATGTAAATACAATTCCTAATAGGCATGGTCATAATTTTTCTTCCTTAAAAATCAACAAAAATCATGGTAAATCCTGACTTAATTTCTGCAAAATATGTTGCAAAAAATTCTAGGCCTTACTGTTGCAATTCTTCTGACTTAGTTTTTTTTCCTCAGCGAAGTTAGGTTTTATTCAGAATTTGCTGTTACCATTGATAATGAAGTTTAGTAAAATCTGACAAAGACAAATATAATTATGCTTTCTGTTCCCAAGATATGCTCCTCTCAGTATCAATTTTGCACTTCTCACTTCTTTTCCTGGAACTCAATTCAGCTGTAACATCTTTGCTGAACAGAAATTGCACTGATCCAAATAGCAGCACTGGACAAATTTGAGGCCTTTGCGATGCTTAGTCATTTGCAATCATTTCTACCTATACTCTTATCCCTGAATGTATAAAGTTATCTATTATGTTAATTTCACAAACTTCAGAATTCAGTTCCTTGTATTTTTTTAAATCCTTCCAGACTTACTTGAGTCTCATTTTTTTTAATTGAACAAAAGTAAATTTTGAAAGATTGAAATTTACAAGCACATTTTATTAGTTGGCCCTAAAAGTATGACTTCTTTTTAAAATTGAAATGGATGCAGAAAGTTTAAAAAACGCTATTCAAGATCTTTCACAGCATGCTTCCAACTTACATAAGTAAAAGCAAATTTGTTTGATTAACTGAATGTCAAGTATTTTGATTCAGGATTACATGGCTATTTACACGGTAAAGCACACCAAGCCATGCATTTTATTTCACTATGGAGTAAAAGAAAATATCCAGCATTTCTTGAGTTTCTAGTTGGTACACATTCCTTTTTTTAAATTGATGTCCTATCTCCATGATAAAATCTACAGGCCCATATTCATCTGACATATTTATTTTAACAGAAAACTGTAAAGTAACAATTGTGTTCTTTGTACTAAAGCTTAAATATCCTGGCAAAATACTATATTCATGACTCCATTAATTTATGTTTTGTGCAAGTTGGAATGTACAGGTGGCAAAATACTTTTAAAAACAGATACAAAAAGAGACCGTACATTAGTTTTGTACTTTACAAAGCAATTTTAAGTATACCTCCTATTTCAAGCTCTCTGCCATAAACATTAATTCAAAGAATTAAAGATGTCAAATTGCTCAACAGGGTTGTCAATTTTGAAAAAAGCATATCGAATCAGAGGGTCATAAAATATATAGCACAAAATAGATCCTTCTTCCAACTCGGCCGTGCCAACCAAATATCCTAAACTGATCTAGTCCCATTTTGCCAACATTTTGCCCATGTACCTTTAAACTCTTCCTATTCATGTATCCATCCAGATGCCTTTTACTATGTTGTAATTTTACCAGCGTCCACCTCCTCTGGCAACTCATTCCAAACACATACCACCTTCTGCATGAGAAAGTTGCCCTTGAGGTCCCTTTTAAATCTTTCCCCTCTCATCTTAAACCTATGCCCTCTAGTTTTGGACTCCCCCACCCCAGGCAAAAGACCTTGACTACTTGTCCTATCCATGCCCCTCACAATTTTATAAACTTCTCTAAGGTCAATCCTCAGGCTCTGACACTCTACAAAAGCAGCCCCAGTCTATTCAACCTCTCCCTGTAGTTAAAACCCTCAAAACCTGGCAACATCCTTGTAAATTGTCTCTCAACCCTTTTAAAAGTTTCACAACATCCTTCCAATAACAGGAGATCGAAACTGAACACAGTATTCCAAAAGTGGCCTAACTAATGTCATATACTCAATATACTGACTAATAAAGGCATATGTATTAAAGGCCTTCTTTACTACCTTGTCATTCTATGATTCCACTTTCATGAAACTATGAATCTGCATTCCATGGTGTCCCTGTTCGGCAATGTTCCCCAGCACCATATCATTAAGTTTATATGTCCTGCCCTGATTTGCCTAAGCAAAATGCAGCATCTCATATTTTTCTAAATTAAGCTCCATCTGCCACTCCTTGGCCCATTGGCCCATCTGACCAAGATCCCATTGTATTGAGGTAACCTTCTTCACTGTTCACTACTCCATAAATTTTGGTGTAATCTACAAACTTACTAACCATATCTCCTACATTAACATTCAAATCATTCAAATAAATGACAAAAAGCAGTGAAGCACACTGCTGATCACAGGCCTCCAACACAAAAAGCAACCCTCCACCATCTGTCTCTGACCTTCAAACCAAATGACTAATTCTCCCTACATTCCACATGATCGAACCTTGCTAATCAGTCTACCATGCGGAACCTTGTCAAATGCCTTACTGAAGATCATGTAGATAATGTCCACCACTCTGTTTTCAATCTTTTTGATCACTTCTTCAAAAACAGACCTCAATCAAGTTAGTGAGACATTTTCCTAGGCACAAAGCCATGTTGACTTTCCATAGTCTGTCCTAGCTTTTCCAAATGTATATAAATCCTGTCCCTCAGAATCCCCTCCAACAACTTATTCACCACTGACATCAGGCTCACTGATCTATATTCCCTGGCTTTTCCTTACCACCTTTCTTAAATAATGGCACCATGTTAGCCAATCTCCAGTCTTCCAGCACCTCACCTGTGACTATCGACAATACAAATATCTCAGCAAGGAGCCCACTTCCCTACCTTCCCATAGGTTCTAGAATACACCCTGTCTGGTCCAGGGGATTTATCCACATTTATGTGTTTTAAGACAGCCAGCACCTCCTCCTCTGTAATATCACTATTTATGTCCCTAGTACTTTGGCTTCCATATCCTTCTCCACAGTAAACTTTGAAGCTATATATATGTTCAATTAAGAATGGTTCAAGTATAATCATTCCTCAATGTTCAACTGACTTTGCTAAGCAGTTGTGTGCAGCAATGTGCAACTGCATTCTTGGATAAAGAAGAAAAAACTGGACAGAGTTTGAATCACTAATCCTTGCTGAGCATTTATGTGAAGGCTGGATGAGGAAATATTGAGATTAACTGTGGTGTTCTGCAATGTAAAATTGTCCACTGATTCTATTATTTGTTATTTAACCATACAGAGTAACTTTCAAGTTAAAAATCACACAATACCAGGTTATAATCCAACAGGTTTATTTAGAAGCACTAGCTTTCGCAGCGCCGCTCTTTCACCTGGTGTTGTGTGATTTTTAACTTGTGCACTTTAGTCCAGCACCGGCACCTCCAAAATTAGAAACTTTGAAGATATTAAAAGCCACTGAAAATGTGTTGCTGGAAAAGCGCAGCAGCGACCTGCTGCGCTTTTCTTGGATGCTGCCTGACCTGCTGCGCTTTTCCAGTAACACATTTTCAACTCTGATCTCCAGCATCTGCAGTCCTCACTTTCTCCTAGAAGATATTAAAAGCCAACTACTGCCCATTAATCTACACCATGGTAAAAAAGGATATCTTTAGTTCATAGGAGAATATCAATACATTACCAACTAGCATCTAATACACATTTCTGTTAGGTCAATAAACGTTTGGCAAGGTACATGCCTTTCGATTTTTGGATATTTCCAGAGGCACTCTCTAAAGCCTCCTCACCAATACTGATTAATGATGCCACTGGAATTTAATTGAAAATGTGTATAAACACGAAGAGAGATATCCGGACCACAAGCAAATATTTAACTTTGTCTTATTTATCAATTGCTTGTGTTTATAGGCAAGGCAAAAATCTGTGTGTGTGATCAACAAGGCAGTGATGAAGGGTAACAGAAGAAAGAGCAGTCCAATTGAACATTACGTAAGATTAAATTAATAATGAGTGTACTATGCAAAGTGAGTCAAGACACAAAAAAAAAATGACAGGACAATGCCAGGCAAAACTGCAAATGTGGAAGTCAGGTATGTTTTTGATGGAAAAGACATATGCTTTGAATGCTTGCTGGTGAGTTAAAACAGACAACTGCATACAGCTGGTTTAATCTCAGCAAGCAGGCATGGGGTATGCAAATTTTGTGACAAAGAAAGTGTATAGATATTGGTGCTGCCCTCAGTATCCAACTGAAAGGAACAAATTCACATGCAGCTTACAATCAAAGCTGACCAGAAACACCAGCCAGGATTGTAGGAATATAAAAGAGGGTGAATGATATACAAAGAGATAGACAGCCAAACAGACAGAGAGAGGGGAAGAAACAGCACAGACATAACACATCTGTAGTAGAGGGAAAAAATGAGTTAAGTTGGAGGAGAACAGGTAAGTGAATGGTGGTGAGTGTTCGGTTTCTTTTTTCTAAACACCAGTTAAGCTCATAACTGGAATGATAAATCAGAGTACATACAGCAATAATGAAATCAGTGTTGAATGTATTAGGAAAAGCTGGTCTAGGGAATTACTAAAATTAATCCTTTGATACAAGTAGTAATAATTATCAAAGGAAAAGCACATGTCTCCACCATGTAGTATTAACTCAATGCAATTAAAATTTTTCAGCTGTTTCTTGAAGATTTTCCTTGACTGATTGAAATTTTGTAACCACAACAATGAAGCAAATAAATCCTTATATTAAGAGCTTCCTTCTAACTGAAGAAAGCTTCTGATCATTGTACACCCAACAACCTGCTCTGAAAACCTGTTCATGTTGTGGCAGCTGTAACAATGCTACCTCAGCAGAACCTGCGACAAGAAAATCAATTTGTCCTCTATCCTTCAATGTTCCTCTATTCCTCAATGTTGACAAATGTATTCTTTAAAACTTCTGTGAACAGAAAAGCAAATTGGTTCTTTCTTGGGTCATACCCTGTGAATAATCTTTAGTGAATCCAAAGTGTTGTAATTTTCTTTACTGCAGGTAGAGCAAGAGGCTGGCCCTGACTCTACCTCAGCTGGAATAGGGATCAATGGGGGTGCGTGTTGGCAGAATGCAAGTGAGTGGCATTGGTGGAGGCGCAAGTGTTGGTGAACACAGATATTAATCTAATCCACATGCCAGCTGTTTAGCCAAGAGAGCCAACCAACTCCCTGAGCCATCAAGATATGTTTTTTTTTTAAATCCTACTCTACAATGATAAAGAAGAGGGGCTGTTTAGTACAGAAAAATATAGAAAATAGGAACAATAATTGGCCAGGAGAAAGTGAGGACTGCAGATGCTGGAGTACCAGAGTTGAAAAATGCGGTGCTGGAAAAACACAGCAGGGAGAGGTCGGGAAGAAGATTGCAGGTCAAGAGGGCGGTGCTGAATCCGATGGTTGGGACTGAGGTAATGTGGGGAGAGGGGAAATGAGGAAGCTGGAGAAATCTACATTCATCCCATGTAGTTGGAGGGTTCCTAGGTGGAAGTTGAGGCGCTCTTCCTCCAGACATCGTGTGGCCAGTGTCTGGCGATGGAGGAGGCCAAGGACCTGCATGTCATTGGCGGAGTGGGAGGGGGAGCTAAAGTGTTCAGCCATGGGGCGGTTGGGTTGGTTGGTGCCGGTGTCCCAGAGGTGTTCCCTGAAACGTTCCGCAAGTAGGCGGCCTGTCTCCCCAATGTAGAGGAGACCACATCGGGTGCAGCGGATACAGTAAATGATGTGTGTGGAGGTGCAGGTGAATTTGCAACGGTGCAATCTTCTTCCCGACCTCTCCACCCCTACCCCCTCTCCGGCCTATCACCCTCACCTCCTTCCACCTATCGTATTCCCAGCGCCCCTCCCCCAAATTCCCTCCCCACTACCTTTTATCTCAGCAAGCTTGGCACACCAGCCTCATTCCTGAAGGGCTTAGGCCCGAAATGTCGATGCTCCTGCTCCTCAGATGCTGCCTGGCCTGCTGTGCTTTTCCAGCACCACATTTTTCAACAATAATAGGCCATCCAAGCTCTTTGGGCCTGCTCCACCATTCAAAATGATCATAGCTGATCATCCAGTTCAGTGTCCTATTCCTGCTTTTGCCACATTCCCTGTGATTCCTTTAGCTCTTAGAACTATTAATGATAAAATGATCAATTATTGAATAAGGCAAAGAGCCATTGTTTTGGAATCAATATGAATTTAACTAAAGGAAGTAGGTGCGTAAGATTTATTAAAAGTTGAGCAGTGTTAGCAAAGTTTTGCCGCACCTTTAAATCTATCAGAAATACTCTTGGCTGGCAAATATTTATTGAGCTGAGTCAGAGACAGGTACTCACCTTGCTTGCCCTTACACCTATTGAGCAGTACGTTTCCAACACACAAAGTAGTTGCAAGCTGGTTATTAGGAGGCCTGGGCCTCATATTATCCTCTCACTCATATTTAAAAGAAAAACACATTTCAGCCTCTACGATGAGATTAAATAGAGAGGAAAATAAACAACACCAATGATTCAGCTAATACCATAAATCAGCAAGATAGTTAAGTACTGGAATCTAAGATGTGAGGTGGATCTTATCAGGAAAGGGCAGGAAAGTGGATGTCAGGAATGCCAGATCAGCTATAGTCCTCTTGGGCCGGGTGCTGGCAGGTGGGACTAGATTGGGTTGGGATATCTGAACGGCATGAACAAGTTGGACCGAAGGGTCTGTTTCCATGCTGTACATCTTTATGACTCTATGAATGGCAGAGTACAATGGAGGGCCAAGCGGTCTACTCCTGTTCCTATTTCTTATGGTCTTTTGATCTTAATTGCCAAAAGGAAAACATGATTGAGGATGTGAAGTTAAATTCCCTACAAATGGATTTGGATCATGTAACTGTGCCTGGCTGCAGCTCATAGTAGACTGCCAGGACTCTGGAAGAACGCAGCAAGCCAGGCAGCATCAGGAGGTGGAGAAATCGACGTTATGGGGGGGGGGGGGAGGGAGTCAGGGGTTGGGAAGGGAGGCTATTTGAAATGTTGATGCCTCCAGGCTGCAGGCTGCCCAAGTGGAAGATGATGTGTTGGTTCATTGTGGCAATGGAGGAGGCCAAGCATGGTCACGTCAGAAAGGGAGTGGTAAGGGGAATTAAAATGGGCGGTGACTGCGAGGTCCGGTCAGCCCCTGCAGGCCCAGCTGAGATACACGGCAAACCATTCCCTAAGTTTACATTTGGTTTGCCTGATGTAGAGAAGACCACATTGGGAGCACCTGATGCAGTAAACTAGATTGGAAGAGAGGCAGGTGAACTTGTCTCACCTGGAATGACTGTTTGGAGTCCTGGATGGAGGTAAGGGAAGGTTTTGTCAACTTTTCCGGTTGCAGGTTGCAGGGGAAAGTACCTGGTGGCTCGGGGGGCGGGGCAGGCAGCAGGTGGGGCATGTTGGTGTGGAGAGTGGTGCAAACCAAGGACTATCAAAGGAACTGTCCTTATGGAAGGCAGAAGTGGGATGGGGAGGGGATAACGTTCTTGGTGGGGAGATCTAGTTGGAGTTGGCAGAAGTATTTAAGGATGATGCATTGGATGCCTAGACTGGTGAGGTGGTAGGTGAGAATAATGGGGACTCTGTCTTCGTTGCGTTAGGGGATGGGGTTTAGAGCAGTGGAATGGGGAATGGAATTGGCATAGTGAGGGCTGTCTGGATGACAGAGGGGGGAAAAGCATGTTGTTTGAAATAGGTGGACATCTGGGATGCTCTGAGTGGAATGTTCCTTCATCCAAGCAGATGCAGCGGAAGCAGAGAAATTGGGAGAATGGGATGGAGTTTGACTGGATACTGGGTGGAAGGAAGTATAGTCCAGGTAGTTCTGGGAGTCTGTGGGTTTGTAGTAAATGTCTGTCTGGAGACTGCCACCGGAGATGGAAATGGAATGATCAAGAAAGGGGAGGGAGGTATTCGGGATGGACCAAGTGAATTTGAGGGCGGGGTGGAAGTCGTGGGCAAAGTCGATGAACTGCTTCAGTTCAACCTGGGGTGCAGGACGCTGCACCGATGCAGTCATGACCCTTCTTCCAAGAGCTTGTTTCACCGCTCAAAAGGTTATTGACACCTTTTTGAAGCTACTTCCACCTATCCTACACTTCAATCACCTTGAGCTACACTTCACAGCTATCACCTTTCACCACAATGTTCTTGCAACTTACACAGCTTACTGTGCCTCTCTTATTGGTGAGAAACACAGAATCACCAACATCACTAGCTGCAGAGCTCCTCATTGCACTGTACCCACAGAGTAGAAGGAATGCACAGACATCCCGTACTAAGACACCCAAACTGATGGTCTACTGGCAAAGGGTCAGCTTTTTCAACAACTCTGAAAACCAATACCTCAAGCTTCCAAAAGTAGGTCATTGCTGACATCTGTCACTTCCTGCAACATGGCCTGCTTTCCAGTGGACCAGGCTGGCACAAACTGCCAATGGCCTTCAAGGTCTCCAGTCTCAAGCAGGTGTGTCAGATGAATCTTTCTGAACCCGACAGAGAACTCCTAAACTAGAAGTTCCTCCATTAATAGATTCAGCATATCAGCCTACCTACCCTCTTTTGCCAAGAAATCAGGAAGCAGAGTCTCAGTTGATTTTTCTTTTTTTCCCTCTTTAATCTTTCATGGGATGTGTATGCCACTGACTGGAACAGCATTTATGGCCTATTTCTAGTTATCCACAGAGTAATTCAGAGTCAACCACATGCCTGTGAATCTGGAGTCACATTTTTACTTGGTCTGGTCGACATTGCAGATTTCTTTCCTTAAAAGAGCATCAATGAACCAGATGCATTTTTACAACACTCAATAATGGTTACATGGTTGCCATTAGACAGTTTTATTTTGGAAATCCATTATTTTATTGCAACCTATATCCCTAGAACATTGACCTAGTGTTCTGGATTAGTAGTCCAGTGATATTAGGAGAAAGTGAGGACTGCGGATGCTGGAGATCAGAGCTGAAAAATGTGTTGCTGGAAAAGCACAGCAGGTCAGGCAGCATCCAAGGAGCAGGAGAATCGACGTTTCGGGCATAAGCCCTTCTTCAGGAATCTATGCCTGAAACATCGATTCTCCTGCTCCTTGGATGCTGCCTGACCTGCTGCGCTTTTCCAGCAACACATTTTTCAGTCCAGTGATATTACCAGTATGCCACCATTTTCCCATTAATATGACGCGATCTCTCAGTTCAAAACTCTTCCCTTAGGTTTCTTTCCGAAAGGATTCTGACAGCAGTTCATCAGTGAAATGTAAAGAAATGGCCATTAACTGTTTAAGAGGCAATAACACATTAACAATACACTATAATAGATTTGTGGCTCAAATTCATAATTGATTAATCTCTATAAAATTGTCAGAAGTTGCCACATTTGAAAGCATGGTAGAAGAGTTTGTTGATCTTGGTGAAACAAAACATGCTACTATTACACAAAATAGTCTTGCTTATTTCTTGAACTATTGTGGGTTATTTCACAACATTAAAAGCATGATACTAGGATAACTACTTTGCAATATTTGTCCCAGGGTTATACGCTTAACTCTCCAGAAATTTGAATCATTCGTAACCTTTTTGAATATTTCTCATTATCGAAGTCCAACTGATAGTTATCCACCAACATTAACATTGGTCTAATAAGGATTTATTCCTGAATATTATGACTATTCAATTCCTATGGCTGAAACTGCAAGATGATCTAACCAGGCAATCACTACTAATGGATAAACAACCTTACAGCATAAACTTCTACCTGGGTCCATATCATCATCTCTTGGCACTGATGTCAAAGTATCACTTTTTAAAAAGTCCTGCCTGATCCAATACGTCATTTTCAATGACAAATTATTCCTTCATGAAGTTGAAGTTAATGTTCACAAAAGGATACAAAAACCACAGGCAAGTGCAGCATTTATCCATTATCAACCAGTGTAAGGGAATAGGTTGTGTCATTAGTTTGGGATAACACACCAGGTTTTCCCCCAAAAAAAATTCATTCCACTAGCATAGTAACCATACATTTAGTATCCCATACAGAACTAAAAGAAGACTGGGGTATATTTTTTAAAAAGGCTATTTAGAATGTTAAGGCAAAGGATGGAAGAACAATTCATAATGGATTTTAAAAGAATAAAGGAAATACAACACAATGATAAAAGGGCTCAAAAATAGTGCAACCCATAATCTCCCTACCTGGTACACAAACATACAGACTAGCCAAAGAACTCCACCAAAAACTAATTGAAGGTTCATGCCATTCCATTCACTCCATCCAAGAATTCCTGAACACCAAAGATACCAAGATAGAAGACGGTGAAATAATGGTCTCCTTTGACATTACAGCCCGTTTCACATCAATCAATATTGACCTGGCCAAAGAAACACTGGCATCACTACTAGGAAAACCAGGACCACAAACACTAGACAACACCAACTTTATCAACAAAGACAACACTCTCAAACTAGCGGACCTTCGCCTCACCATCCACATCACATTCAGTAACAAAACCTACAAACAAGTCAATGGAACACCTATGGGAATCACCAATATCACAGCTCATAACGGAAGCAGTAATGCAGAGACTTGAACAAGCTGCCCTCCCATCTATCCAACCCAAACTTTAGGTCTGCTACATAGATGACACCTCTGTCATCACAAAAAGGAACAAATTAAAGGAAACATACAATACCATCAACAGTATCCTGATAGGCATAAAATTCACAAAACAGGAGAAGAATGACAACAGATTCCCATTCCTAGACATGACAGTTGAACGTACAGTTAGCAGAGAGCTTCAAACCAGCGTCTACAGAAAAGCAACAAACACAGACCAAATACTTTACTTCAGCAGTAATCATCCCAACACCCAGAAACGGAGCTGCATCAAGACATTATTTCAAGGAGCTACATCACACTGCAACACCCAAGAACTACAAAAAGAAGAAAAATATCAATACAATGTTTTCAAGAAAAATGGGTATCCATTAAACACAATCTGTGGATTCCTCAGAAACAAACCTAACCAAGCTGACACAAAGCAACCAAAAACTATAGCCACATTACCTTACATCAAAGAGATATCAGAAATGACTTCCGGACTACTCAGACCCCTTGGCATTATGGTAAACCACAAACTTTAAGAGTGACTAATGAATCTAAAGAATCCATTAGATACTACCAGCAAAACTAACGTTATTTAAAAGACACCATGCAAGAACTGTAAAAAACACTACATTGGACAAACTAGCAGGAATCTTGTCACCAGGATACATGAACACCAACTGGCCACCATAAGAGACGACCCACTATCACTGTTTCTACTTTGACGAAATTAGACAATAACTTTCAAAAGTTGATTCGGGGCAGAGGTTTGCAGGTAAATGGACAGCTGGAAAATGGGAACCCTTCAAAAATGAGGTAACAAAAGTCCAAACACAATATATTCCTGTTAGGGTAAAAGAAAAGACTGGTAGGTACAGGGAATGCTGGATGACTGGAGAAATTGAGGGTTTGGTTAAGAAAAAGAAGGAAGCATATGTCAGGTATAGACAGCAGAGATTGAGTGAATCCTTAGAAGAGTATAAAGGCAGTAGGAGTATACTGAAGAGGGAAATCAGGAGTGCAAAAAGGGGATTATGAGATAGCTTTGGCAAACAGTGTTAAGAAGAATCCAAAGAGATTTTACAAATGCATTAAAGACAAAAGTGTAACTAGAGAGAGAATAGGGCCCCTCAAAGAACAGAAGGCAGCCTTTGTGTGTAGCCGCAGGAGATCGGGGAGATACTAAACAAATATTTTACATCAGTATTTACTGTGAATGAGGACATGGAAGATATAGAATGTGGGGAAATAGATGGTGACATCTTGAAAAATGTCCATATTACAGAGGTGGTGGTGCTGGGTGTCTTGAAACGCATAAAAGTGGATAAGTCCCAGGACCTGATCAGGTGTACCCTAGAACGCTATGGGAAGCTAGGGAAGTGATTGCTGAGCCCCTTGCTGAGATATTTGTATCATCGATAGTCACAGTTGAGGTGCCGGAAGATTGGCAAATATAATACCACTACTTAAGAAAGGGGGTAAGGACAAGCCAGGGAACTATAGACCGGTGAGCCTGACGTCAGTGATGGGCAAGCTGTTAGAGGGAATCCTAAGGGACAGGATGTACATGTATTTACAGAGTCACAGAGATGTACAGCATGGAAACAGCCCTTCGGTCCAACCTGTCCATGCCGACCAGATATCCCAACCCAATCTAGTCCCACCTGTCAGCACTCGGCCCATATCCCTCCAAACTCTTCCTATTCATATACCCATCCAAATGCCTCTTAAATTGTACCAGCCTCCACCGCATCCTCTGGCAGCTCATTCCATAAACGTACCACCCTCTGCATGAAAACATTGCCCCTTAGTTCTCTTTTATATCTTTCCCCTCTCAGCCAAAAACCTATTCCCCCTAGTTCTGGACTCCCCAACCCCAAGGAAAAGACTTTGCTAATTTACCCGATCCATGCCCCTCATAATTTTGTAAACCTCTATAATTAAAAGTTTGTGAGAAGATTTGTAGCTCGGGTGCTCGTTGCTGTGGTTCTGTTCGCCGAGCTGGAAGTTTTTGTTGCAAACGTTTCTTCCCCTGTCTAGGTGACATCCTCAGTGCTTGGGAACCTCCTGTGAAGCGCTTCTGTGGTGTTTCCTCCGGCATTTATAGTGGCCTGTCCCTGCCGCTTCCGGTTGTCAGTTTCAGCTGTCTGCTGTAGTGGCCGGTATATTGGGTCCAGGTCTATGTGTTTGTTGATGGAGTTTGTGGATGAGTGCCATGCTTCTAGGAATTCCCTGGCTGTTCTTTGTTTCGCTTGCCCTATAATGGTAGTGTTGTCCCAGTCAAATTCATGTTGCTTGTCATCTGCGTGTGTGGCTACTAGGGATAGCTGGTCATGT
>NC_057716.1:63116277-63124964 GCF_004010195.1 Chiloscyllium plagiosum
CCCCCCACCTTACTAGTTTAAATCCTCCCAAGCAGTTCTAGCAAATTTCCCTGCCAGTATATTAGTCCCCTTCCAATTTAGGTGCAATCCATCCTTCTTGTACAGGTCACTTCTACCCCAAAAGAGATTCCAATGATAATAAAATGTGAATCCTTCTCCCATACACTAGCTCCTCAGCCATGCATTCATCTCTCTATCCTCTTATTCCTGCCCTCACTAGCTCGTAGCACTGGGAGTAATCCAGATATTACTACCCTTGAGGACCTCCTTTTTAAATTTCTGCCAAACTCTCTGTAATCTCTCTTCAGAATCTCAACCTTTTCCCTTCCTATATCATTGATTCCAATGTGGACAATGACAAGGTAGTGACTAATTAAGGAGAGTCAACATGGCTTTGTGCGTGGAAATCATGTCTCACAAACTGGATTGAGTTTTTTGAAGAAGTAACAAAGAGGATTGATGAGGGCAGAGCAATGGACGTGATCTATATGGAGGTGAAAGTGAGGACTGCAGTTGCTGGAGATCAGAGTCAAGATTAGAGTGATGCTGGAAAAGCACAGCAGTCAGGCAGCATCCGAGGAGCAGGAAAATAGAAGTTTTGGGCAGAAGCCCTGGGACTGCAGATTGGCGTTCGACAAGGTTCCCTATGGGAAACTGGTTAGCAAGGTTAGATGGAGAAAGTGAGGTCTGCAGATGCTGGAGATCAGAGCTGAAAATGTGTTCAGGAAGAAGGGCTTATGCCCGAAACGTCGATTCTCCTGTTCCCTGGATGCTGCCTGACCTGCTGCACTTTTCCAGCAACACATTTTTAGCAAGGTTAGATTTCAGGGAAAACTAACCACTTGGATACAGAACTGGCTCAAAGGTCAAAGACAAAAGGATGTTGGTGGAGGATTGCTTCTCAGACTGGAGGCCTATGACCAATGATGTGCTACAAGAATCAGTGCTGGGTCCACTACTTTTCATCATTTATATAAATTGATTTTGATGTGAACATCGAAGGTATAGTTAGTAATTTTGCAGATGACACCAAAATTTGATGCGTAGTGGACAGTAAAGAAGATTACCTCAGATTACAACAGGATCTTGATCAGATGGGCCAACGGGCTGAGAGGTGGCAGATGGAGTTTAATTGAGATAAAAGCCAGGTGATGCATTTTGGAAAAGCAAATCAGATACTTATACACTTAATTGTAAGGTCCTGGGGAATGTTGATGAATAAAGCTCTTGGAGTGCTGGTTCATAGTTCCTTGAAAGTGGAGTCGCAGGCAGATAGGATAGTGAAGAAGGTGTTTGGTATGCTTTCCTTTACTGGTCAGAGTATTGAGGATAGGAGTTGGGAGGTCATGTTGCAGCTGTACAGGACATTCGTTAGGCCACTTTTTGAATACTGCATGCAATTCTGGTCTCCTTGCTATCAGAAAGATGTTGTGAAACATGAAAGGGTTCAGAAAAGATTTACAAGGATGTTGTCAGGGTTGGGGGATGTGAGCAATAGGGAGAGGCTGAACAGGCTGGGGCTCTTTTCCCTGGAATGTCAGAGGCAGAGGGGTGACCTTATAGAGGTTTATCAAATCATGAGGGGCATGGATAGGTTAAATAGACAAAAGGTCTTTTCCCCAGGGTCGGGGAGTCCAGAACTAGAGGGCATACGTTTCGGGTGAGAGGGGAAAGATATAAAAGTGACCTAAGAGGCAGCTTTTTCACCAGGGGAGTGGTGTGTGAATGAAATGAACTGCCAGAAGAAGTGGTGGAGGCTGGTACAATTACAGCAATTAAAAGGTAGGTATAATGAATAGGAAGTGTTTAGAGGGATATGGGCCAAGTGCGAGCAAATGGGACTAAATTAGGTTAGATATCTGTCATGGATGAGTTGGACCACAGGGTCTGTTTCCATGATGTATATCTCTATGACTCTATGACTTCACAGCTAAACAAATATCCGAGGCACTGTTATTCAATTCGCAGAAGGTGAAATTGGAAAAAGCCCTTGGGGATTTTGATTGACTTGATGCTCAATAAATTTGTGGAACAGCAAAACAAATCATCACTAAAAACCTCAATGATAAAACAAATTAATAAATTCCATTCATTAGAAAATATATTGTGTTTTAATCATGGAGACAGAGATACTAACTGAATATAATTTATCAAAATGGACGCAGGAAACACCTGGCTAGTTCTAAAACAACCTTGAAAAATAAATGGTTGCATGGCTTTTGATTTGTGTATAGTAAAGCTATTTATTGCACAAACGGCGTGGCACTATTATCAAATATTTCAGCTTTTACAAGCAATAACTTCAATTTTTCATGACTAATATAATATCGTGTTTAGATAATCTCAAATGAACATTGAACAAACAGCTGTTTTTGTTCAGCAATGTCAACCAGCAAAGCATATTAGCAATGTTGAAACAAAACGGTTTTGTTTCACACAGGGGTGGAAATCACTGATTATAATCGTGGGTCATGCTGGAGCCTGTATTTATGCACCAACTTTTACATTCCAATTGGATGGCTCTATTTGGCACACATCAGGCTCTACTCAGTTTGGACTTTTTTTTTGAGCTTTGCTGGACTTTAATCCCAGATCCAGAGGGAATGATTTTTTCTGGTTCGTTTCTGTTACACCCAAATTTTTTTCCATTTGAAGAACAATTTAGCATTAACTACTAATAGAATCCCATGTCAAATTTTTAAAAACTTTAAAAATCAACCCAGAATCTGAATTGTTTATTTATTAATTCCTTGAGAATTTGAAACTTCATAAAAAGGAAACCTAGAGATTTCTGACAAAGAATTAGTCATGAAATCCTCTCACCTCTAGGACTTTCATTACCAAAATACTCATCCGTTTTATCTGAAGGATTGTACTTTTCCATGCAATGTGAGAGTGCTAAGAGCAGTAATAAGTTAAACAAGACCCATACCACAATCTGGATTGTATTGATAAGAGACAAGTACCACTCAGGTACTCAGGTGTCAGGTCATCTTCATCTAGCTTTCCTTAGCATTCAGCACAACGATAAATTCCCCACCATCAACATCCTGGGGTTTTCCTTTGATTCGTCCTTACTGGTCTTGTCATGTAAATAAACCCTGTCTCATTTTCCACTACTGGTCTTGTCATGTAAATAAACCCTGTCTCATTTTCCACTTGCTCATCCACAACCATGCAGAACTCATGAAAAAAAAACTATGAAGTGCATATCAGTGCGCAGTGGTCCGAGATCTGAGTCTACAGAGGAATTGCCAGTCACTTAATGAAGGAGGCCATATGTGCAGACAGAAGGGAAAAAAAAACAGCACTTGTGACCTGACTAGACTCCTCCATTACAAGAGCTAATGGAACACAGCCTCTGGAATTTCCATCAGATTTTCATGCACCTGATGCTGTCCATCCAACACGAGCCACCTTACTGATGGCTCCCAAATGCAGATATTCAGCCTGGGTTTGGTGATGGGGGAGGGGGTGGGGAGCTGGTCAGTCGGCATAGGATTGCTTTCTCTCAGCCTTCTGTATGACAGTAACCTCTATTGCCGATGACAGATACTCATGCATATATGCGATGTTCTCACCAACTTGTGACCCCAAATTGAAGTGTGAATTGATACCCACTGTGCAGGAGTATTTGCACTAATGGAGGATGCCAGCAATAATGTGACACTGTATCCTTTGATATCCATATTGCTTCACAAGTTTACAATCGCCCCCTCAAAGTCAGCAGTTCTCCAATTTTGTCGCTGACCTGAGAGAGAGAGAGAATGGAAAGAAAGTACAAAGCGCTTTAGACCTTCAAAGACAAATGTTCTGAATCACACAATGTTCAGGTCAATTTATGTACCTCAAGGGAGATAGCAGCACAATCCCCAGTGTTCAACAAGGCTCTCTTTGTGCTTTTTTTTCCCCACACAAGGCTACTCCCCTTCTTTTACCCAATCACTTGCCTCATCATCCACAATGGAATAGCTGTTCTGCCAATTCCAAAGCCTCATCTCCCACGAGTGAGAAAATGGCATCAAATGGCACTTAAAGTTGTTCTGTGTCATTTCTCTGGCAATCTGGACATTGAGCACATTCAGATAGGGGGCACAGATGGCGATGGGATAGGCAGGGGGCTTGGTGATTACTTAAATGCACCAATCTGCAGTGACTTTGCAAAGGTCAGGATTGACAGACAAGCGCCCAGGGACAGAAATCCTCTTACAGAAGCTACTGCAGACTAACAATATTGTGACTGATCAGATAGCCTTTTCCTCCCCAGCAACCCCACATCCTTGTATGTTGCCATTTCTAATCTTGAACAGTTTACAGATGAGGTACTCCCCTTGGCAGAACAAGTGTTATTCACATGCTTGGGGCACCACAGCCAGGTGAAAGAGGGAGCCTTGTGATAATTGCTTCTAACTTGCATCCAAGTTTATTTGGTTAAGCAGCAGTCTCTGCCTTCTATACCCGAGGAAGAAGTCTTCTCACCTTTTCCAAAGATCTTTGTGGACAGCCTGCAGGGAATTATCACTGAAATGTGGGGTGAACGGGGATATTTCCTCTGCCAAGTGAGGAAGGGCCTCTTTCTTCCAGACTTCAAACCTCCAGGTGTGATCATAAATATACCTCCTCATGCTGGAAGAGAGAGCTGAATGCAGCTCCACTGTAAGATTCAGGCAGCAACTTGATTCAACTCTTTATGACATGGCACCAGTCATCTCCATTGGCCTTAACCAACACCACAGCCACTATCCCCACCTTCATGAGGCTGTAGGGGGAAAATTGAGTTGCAACTACCAACAGTGGCCTTTTTCCTGTTCCAGCTGTGGGACATCAGGCCGACCCAGAAAAATTCAGCCACAGCACCACTCTAGCCCAGTAGGCCACTATCTGGCCCATTAAGTCCATGTCAGCTCTCTGTACAGCAGTCAGTCAGTCCCAACAGCCCACTCTATTTTTGAAGCCCTGAAACTTGAGCAAGTGCCCATAAATCAGTCACCATTTCAGTTTCCAACTGTGGACAATGAGTTCCAAGTGATTACCACATTCTTCCTCACATCTCACATCTTACCTAATGACGTGTTTCTGTTTATCTTAGAACTATCTATCTGCCAATGGGAAGGGTTTTTTTTGTCTACATTATCTAAACCAGTCATAATTTGTACAGCTCTATTAACTCTCTCCATTCCCTAATGCTTGAAAGTTACATTTAAAAATTTAACCTCATTTCTTTCCCACGATGAAAATGTTAATTATTTAAATTCCAGAGCAGTGGAAAGTCAACATAGGTGGTCTAGGAGCCAACAGTTTTAAAACTTGGAAACAAGCCACCCAGAAATCAAAACTGTGCAAGTCAAACGTTAAAAATGTTTACACAAACATCAGATATACAGGAAAAGCAGAGTTGCTTAAAAATGCAAATAGACAATTAGAAATAAAATGTATTTAAAGTTGGAGATAAATGGATAAAAAAGGATGAACAAAAACAAAAGTTGGGTATGCTTATTATTATTAAAGCAAAATTACTGTTAACACACCTAAATTTGCTTTTACTGTAACATTTATTTCAGTCGAAATGTGCATGAACTTAAGTTCAACATAAGGGTAATCTAATACACTCTGAATTTTCTTGTAGCTACTGGCACAATATTCCTAAGATGTGACTAATAAAAAATAATCATGGATTGTTTTCTTTTTAAGCTGCCATTCGTTCAACAATGTCATTTTACCTTAGAAGTTCCTTTTGTAGAAAAGTATAACCCAGATCTTCTCAAAACAAAGTAACATTTCTTCCATGTCTTTTTTCCTTGTTCTCTGGCATGAAGGTAACCATGAACCTCAGGGTACGTGCTTGAATTCAAGAAATTCTAAAAACAAAATTTCAAACTTGGCATTGAAGGTTGAGAAAAAGAAAAATTATGACAAGGAAATAAGTAAAGCAACATTAATGTAGACGTCGTGAAATTGACTAATCTGTGTTTGGTCTACTTCCAGTTCTGAAAAAGCAGGTGAGCCCCAGGAAGACGGAGGAAACGCTTCAATGATACCCTCAAGGCCTCACTGACGACACCAGGAAATCACTGGCCCAAGACTGTCCAAAGTGGAGGAGCAGCTTCCGGGAAGGCATGGAGCACCTCAAGAGTTGTCATTGGGAAAAAGCAGAAGCCAGGTGAAAACAGTGAAAGGAGCATGCTGCCACACCAACGCTCCACTCACCCTTTCCCATGATCACCTTCTGCCCCAAGTGTAACACAGCCTAAGCAAGCTGCATGGGTCTGTACAGCCATCTATGGACTCACCCGGAGAATGGAAGAGAGTCATCCTGGTCTGCAAGGGACCACCAATAATGATGAGGATGATGATGATGATGTTAGGGCCTGGACAGAACGTTGCTTGGAGTTACCAAATCATAGCCTCTAAAACACTTTTATATGGCTTCACCTGGGCATTGGTTTATGGATGCTCCAAAACAATTCACTGGCCCTCAAAATTTACTTTCACTTTCATATTTGTCCAACTCTGTTCTCTGTTTACAATCAAGACATCCCTAATTCTTTGTCATGACTTTGCCACTAGAAATCTTTCTGCTCATTTGCATCAAGGTTTTGACTTCCATATCAATCCCAAGCCTGTTATATCCACATTTTTCCCCCGCCGGTTATTTCTCTCCTTTATACAAGCTCACTACCATGTTCTCAGCCATACCAGCCATATTCTCAACTTCGTCTTTTACTCATATGACCTTATTCACGTGAAGTCATCTCCAACTATTTTCCTGTATATCCATCTAATCACAGGCCTCTACCATCTTACAAACTCACTTTTCTATGCTTTCATGCCAATTTCAACCACCAAGGTGCCAATCATTTTTTGGCACTCCCTCAATTTTTTGCAGTATCTCCTATCCCTCTAATATGGGTTCCACCTTCACTCCCTCAATTCAAAGATCACAAATTTGTGAGCCTGATGCATAGCTCATTTTAGCCATTCATCACCATACCTACTGGACCACAAGTCACTGGTTTCATTTTGCTTCACAATACAGCCTATTACTCTGTGGTCATCCTGGACAGCAAAAATAACTTTTGTGCTTTTTTTTCCTCTCCCCAAGTATTTCCTTAAAGCTTCATCAGTAAGTGTTAGGGGATCAAATTCCATTGTTATCAAGATTAAATCAGGAACAGTACAGGTTGGCACACCACAGAGATAAGATGTAACCAGCCTGTCAGCCTTTTTTCCAATGCTATTGGCTATTTTAAGAGACATACAGAAATGCAACTCCTCTCCAAGGATTAAAGATTAGACAGCAAAATCCACAAGATAAACATTTTTACTTTGTTAGAATAGTGATCATCACTGAAACGCTGACACTTTGAACACCACAGTACCATAAAATGGCCATTGTGATTGTTGTATGAAGTTGGGAGTGCAATAGTTGCAATTTCCAAGCAACTGACTGCCCTTTTAATCAAAAATAATATTTCAGACATAAGGTTGGCTTACAGTTACATTATTTGATAAAGGCTAATGACCTGAATCTGCAAGTATAAGCAGGTTCACATTCATTCAGACAGAATTTACTTTTGTTCTGACTTCCTGGTGTCCAGTAATTGGCACTATCAAGCTATGGAGAACATGAACATATATTTTAAAAATATAAACATATATAGTTTCAATCCCCTAACTTTAGATAAATTTTCGCACCTGTATTAACTGAGAATGACTTAAGCTTCCATTTGACTCACTGCAGCTGGTCACCATGTGCTCTGGAAAATACTGCTCAAAAAAGAAATTAAAACGTCATAGCATATTTAGCAGGGTGAAGACAGAATACAATACAAGTATTATATATTATTGTTAAATTCTGTTAAACATTACAACACCTGCAGTAAAAGAAAACACTGAACTGTACTTTTTCACAAAGTTCAGTACCTTTAACTTCAAAACTTTTTTTCCCCAAAGTCTGATGCTATAAGAAATTTTCACTGATGATACAAAGAAGTTTTAAAAGTGGTGCATCAGCAAGACTTTCATTATCACTTCCTATACTATGACCATGGTGAGATTTCCTGATGGCAACAATGGTAAGTAAAAATTCAGGCAAATGTGATGGTTATCTGTGGCAAGTTCTGAAGGAGGGAAAGAAAAATAAGGTTGAGTTTGGAGCATAGTATTATAGACCTCTCTACCCAATTGCACTGTAATTTGTAGTCCATTTTGGGCATTCCTTAGGGCCCACTGGAAAAGGAAAATCTATGCTACAGGTGTTTCCTTCTTGCCTTCAAGTGACATAACCTCTTTTGGCAGTTCTGTCATGGAAGACTCAAACTAAAATGTTGGGTTTTGGTGGGTTGAAAAACTGTGAAATCTAGGCTCATTTATAGAGTCATAGAGATGTACAGCATGGAAACAGACCCTTCGGTCCAACCTGTCCATGCCAACCAGCTATCACAACCCAATCTAGTCCCACCTGCCAGCACCTGGCCCATATCCCTCCAAACCATTCCTAATCATATACCCATCCAAATGCCTCTTAAGTGTTGCAATTATACCAGCCTCCACCACTTCCTCTGGCAGCTCATTCCATACACGTACCACCCTCTGTGTGAAAACATTGCCCCGTAGGTCTCTTTTGTATCTTTCCCCTCTCACCCTAAACCAATGCCCTCTAGTTCTGGACTCCCCCACCCCAGGGA
>NC_057716.1:63125075-63134220 GCF_004010195.1 Chiloscyllium plagiosum
GTACCTGCACTCCAAGGTCTCTTTGTTCAGCAACACTCCCTAGGACCTTACCATTAAGTGTATAAGTCCTGCTAAGATTTGCTTTCCCAAAATGCAGCACCTCGCATTTATCTGAATTAAACTCCATCTGCCACTTCTCAGCCCATTGGCCCATCTGGTCCAGATCTTGTTGTAATCAGAGGTATCCCTCTTCGCTGTCCACTACACCTCCAATTCTGGTGTCATCTGCAAACTTACTAACTGTACCTCTTATGCTCGCATCCAAATCATTTATGTAAATGACAAAAAGTAGTGGACCCAGCACTAATCCTTGTGTGACTCCATTGGTCACAGGCCTCCAGTCTGGAAAACAACCCTCCACCACTACCTTTGAGCCAGTTCAGTATCCAAATGGCTAGTTCTCCCTGTATTCCGTGAGATCTAACCTTGCTAATCAATCAGTCTCCCATGGGGAACCTTGTTGATCACCTTACTGAAGTCCATATAGATCACATCTACCACTCTGCCCTCATCAATCCTCTTTGTTACTTCCTCAAAAAACTCATCAAGTTAAAAGACCTTATATAAAAAAAAGATGAAACTTGCGAATTAAAAAAAATAAGTGATTACTTTTTTAAAAATCATTAAATATGACAGCTGTGTTTAACTAATTGTGACAAACAAGAGTGACTTTATGTTTAAACTTATTAAGTGACATTAAGGCAGCTTTTCCTTTCAGTCACTTGGGTTTGATGGGTCAGCAGGCAGAACTTAGAGGAAATCTGAGTCGCAGACAGGATCTATGCTTGTTACAATACTCAGCCACCATTTTAGATGAAGGTAACTTTAGCTTAGTAACACCATGATCCTTCCTTACCATTTTTGCTCCACATTCACCACCGAAGTAAATCCTCACTCCCAAGTGCTACAATTGTCAATGCTGGCCACCATGTTTTTGACATTCCACTTAATATGGCCATAAATATGACCTTTTTTTGCCACAGGTAAAGAAGGTTTAAGAAAAGACAATTTTTTAGCTTGCACAATATTACATGATGACATATACAATCATCTCCTTCCAACCAAGAATGGAAATTCCTGCTTTCCTTTTAAATACTATTCAGAACAAAGTCAAAGCAGCATTGATAAAAATCTGAAAAACATGTCCTTGACATTGATTAAATTTTCTTTCAATTTCACTTACTGAAGGGCTTTTAAAGAATTCATATTTTGCAGAATTTTTTCTGAAATATAGTCTGCTGTCAGTGTCCATCCCCCACGTTGATTGGAACTGAATCACCGATTCATGATCTTCTACAACTCTTTCTATTAGAGAAATCAAAGAAGGATAAATGACCAACAAAATTCCAGAAGTATTAATCTTCTGTTTTTTTCACCAATCAGTTTAGCAAAACAGAATGCGCAGGTAACATAGTAGAAGTTGGACTTCACTCATGTCTCACATGGCAAGATTAATAAGTTAACTTATTTTAACAGTTGGTAAAACATTACCATAACTTAGATGCAGAAATAGAAAGGATCACAGCAGAAGAATCCATCATCTATGATTCATGTAATCAATACATTCCTTTAATGCTCCATAATGATAAAACAGGGATTTAACTCAATTCGTTAGAGAGATATGCTTGAACATTTTGGTTCATACCACATTATCCTTATATCACTGTTCATGTGCAACTGTAATTGAGATATGGTGCTTGGGAGTAGCCCCTCATAACAGGTATGACAGCAGTAGCAAAATTAATAATTAACAAACAGGTTCCCAGAAAGCAGAATGACTGAAAGATGCATGACCTAATAGTACATCCCTTTATTACATTGAGGATTTACAGCATTTGGATATCATGCAGTTCCATTTTGAAATTTTGCAAACTTCCTTAATTGTATGCCATAAAATTTAGTTTTGTACAAATATAAATTTATACTCTTGCTCCAATCCTTGCCAACCTATCTAACTGAAATATCCTACAAGAAAAGTCTAACACTTTCATCATTTTATAAATGTCTTCAAAGTCTTTGCCATTCTAGAATAAAAGGCTTTTGCTTTAAGCTTAATGATAATAATTGGCTCTTCAAGTTAGGCATCAACCTACAAGCCATCCTTTCAGACAATTTGTAAGCCTTTCCATATCACTAGAAATGTGAAGTAAGTAAAATGCATTCAGTATTCCTAACGAGGTCAAACCAAGAATAATAAAATGTTGAGCTTTATTTGATCATTTGAGTAATACATCCAAAGCTTTTTCAATAGTTTTCTGGTTGTGAACCCTCAGACAATCACATACCATAATATCAAAATGTTCCTTCCGCTCAACAGCCCTAAGTTTAAGCCTCTGAACACATGCTTAAACTTTAACTCAATTTTTCCATGCAACATATCAGAGGCCTATTTTATCTATATCTTCCAACCCCCTACCCAATGTCTTTAACCAGATTAATAATGTCTCCAAAACCACTCTCTGGAGGTCACATTAATAACTGGCCCTCACATTTAACCAGTTGTGAACAACAACCTTCTCTCTACAAGAATGAAACCATTTCCCATCCAACCCAAATTCTGACCACTATACCTCAAAAACATTTTTGTTCCTACATCAAAGCTTTGTGAAAATCATAGAAAATCATAATAATTCTGCATAGGACATGATTTAGTCCAGGGGGCCTGTGCTATTGCTGAAATAGCTGTACAATTAGTCTCACTCGTCTATTTATCCCCAACACCCTATCAAATCGTTCCCTAAATTGGAGGTGCTGGCGTTGGACAGAGGTGGACAAGGTTGGAAGTCAGACTACAACAGGTTATTGTCCAACACGTTTATTTGAAATCACAAGCTTTCGGAGCTTGTCTTGACAATGCTTGTGATTTCAAATAAACCTATTTGACTATAATCTGAAAATCTTTCCCCAGAAGTCTAAATCCCTATCACCTGATTTTTGATTTTTTTTTTCAAAAATTAACTTTACCAAATCCTCTCATGAAGTTTTATACCCTTCTACCAGATCTGGCCTGAAGCATTATGTCTGACGAGAGTCATCCCAATTTTGCAAGATTCACCACTGAGATCTCTAATCCAAAAGTACTTTTTGCTAAGCCTCCTGTCTATCCTCCAAGTCTGAAATATCCTGCCTAAAGTGCAGCAGCTGGGATTAGCTACAATTTTCTAGTTGGAATGAAAGACTTACTGTAAAATTTACGATTTCAATATGCACACTTTGATTCTTAGTTCCTGCAATACAATGTCATTTATAATATCCTTTCTCCAAACATCTATGCTTTCATACTGTTCTACATTAAATTTCACCTGAAGCACTGTGCAGTTTTAGTGCCATTACTTGAGGAAGGATATACTAACCCAGAGGGCTGCATGAAAGATTCATTACTTGGGATTCCAGGGATGAGGAGATTGTCCTATGAGGACAGATTAAATAAACTGGGCCTATATTTCCTGAAATTTAAAAGAATAACAGGCGATCTAATTGAAACATATAAAATTCTTATGGGACTTGATAGAGTAAATGCAGCAAGGCTTTTTCCACTGGCTGCAGGGTCGAGAACTAGGAGGGGTCGAGAACTAAGGCGGTGTCAGGAGTCAGTAATTTAGAATTGAGAAGAAGCAAAATTTCTTCAGTCAAAAGGTTGTGCTCTTTGGAATTCTATACAGTACAAGGCACTGTTAGTGAGTTTATTAAAAAGAGGTCAATACTAAGGGAATTAAAACATTTGGAGACATTGAGAAGGACTTTGGCTGATTTTCTCACGATCGTATTGAATTGTGAAGCAGGTTCAAAAGAGTTCCGTGACTTATTCCTGTTCTTTTTCTAAAAATGCATCAGCCATTCAGCAGCTTATCTCCTTAAGAGGTTTAGTTGTAACATCGCTGCTGTTATATCTGGCTGATTGTTAATCAGAAAACTTTGAAATTTGCTCTGCATATATAACTCAATGCAGATAACCAGATAATGCTTATGTCAAGTGTCTGAGAATGCATTACTATGTTAAAGATAGTAATCAAGTTGCTGTTGTGTACCCAGGTACAGCTCATTAACATATACAGCAATGGGTCTAATACTGGCCTGTGGTGAAATATACTTCTCTCCAGTCTGAAAAACAAACCATTCAAAACTATTGTACTCTTTGTCTTTGTCAACTTTGTATCCACACAGTGCCTTTAATCGCAATGGCTCCAATTTTGATTACAAATCTTTGACATGGTTTATGCTAAATATCCAAAGGTTGCATTGTTAAGCTATTGGAATTTCATAAGCAGCAGCACATTACCTATCACCCCATTGCAACATCTTTAAAGAAGTTGCTGCATTTTCATGATTCATGAAGAGCTCAGCAAAGAAAGTGCTCATCACTTAAAAAGTAAATACTCTTAACGTCAAAGGTTTTCTATGGTGAAGTGTTTTTGCCAGAACCGTCGATTTTCCTGCTCCTCAGATGCTGCCTGACCTGCTGTGCTTTTTGAGCACCACACTCTCGGGTCTAATCTCCAGCATCTGCAGTCCTCACTTTCACCTAGATTTTCTATGGTATTGATCATTCACTCCAGAATTAAAAATTAACTCATACCAGTGTGGTGTTTCAGTCTGTTAGGTTTTCATCGCCATTGGAGGTTTTGATTTTGAAAAAGAATACAATTTAATTCTAATTTTAACATTATTCACCTAAACTAATCATTCACTCCATTCGGTTTTTATTTATGATTTTACATCAAATTCATTCTTTTTTTCTTATACTTCTTGTCAGTCCTTGTACAATTAATTTCATAAGCCTTCAATCTGATCAGTTAATATTTGCCCTGTCCTCCTTGCAGCAAGATTATCAGCAGTAACTTACGATATAGAAGTTCCAATAATGTAAAGAACAAAGACAAGGTTAAGCTTAACTAAATGGCAGGCATATTAGTTTTCTTGGTCCAGCAGCACTGAGCCATTGACCAGAGTTTAAAAAAATAAGTTGACTGAAAGGGTTAAATTGAGGGCAATTTGGTGAGATTAGGATTTTTTCCCTGAAGAATGGAGAAAGAAACATTGCTCTAACTGAGTTGAGTAAATGATTTAATAGGATAGAGAGATGTGTGCATACAGGTACACACAATGCAAAACAAAATGCTACAGCCTTAAGGTTTGAGCCAAGCATTTCAAGGGTAACACAAAAGCAAAGTATCACAGATGCAGAAAATCTGAAATAAAAATCAGCAAATGTTGGAAGTACTCTGTGGAACAAGTAACAGAGCTAATGTTTTGAGTCTGATTTAACTCTTGCCAGAACTAAATTTACTTCTGCTTTTCTGTCCACAGATACTCTAACAGTCTCTTCAGCAGGTTGTTTTTATTTCAGATTTACAACCTCCATAATATTTTGCTTTGATCTGAAATATTAATTCTGTTCCTCTCCATAGATGCTGTTCAATATGCTAAGTTACTTTTCACTTTTAGTTCAAATTCCTCACAAAGTGGAGAGAAAATCTGGTACTGTGACTTCCAAATAAAGTCTAGGTCAGGTGCGAAGCCAAAAATACAAATCAATACATTTTATCAGTAAAAAGCGAAATTATGCACTATAGAGACTCCAGGAGTTTCCTCAACAGTATACAAACATGAGTGGAGTGTATCCAGTTCATAACATAATTACTCAGCAAAGAATTGATACTTTTCACAGAAAGTGTTAGCTTTAATCAACAAATCAGAAACTTTTTTTTAAATCAAGAAGGTAGCTATTGGAGTATTAAAAAAAAGTGCCAAAATAAATCAGTTATTTTAACATGGTCTTACAAGCAAATAGCTGACAGGATTGATTCTACTCAATTTGGCACAACACCAGATTTAATTGAAAATTAGAGTAAAATCTTGGAAAATATGAAACAAACAGTCAGCTAATTCATCATCAATTGAAGCCCATTGAAAGGTTATCCTGAAACATATTTTGATTGACTACCTCATTGAAAATTGTAGTTGATTACCCACAGACAACAGGGCAATAAAATTTTGCACTCACTGTTTCAAAGGTACGCCTCTCTGTGCACAGTGATAGGCACTAAAATTGTGCGTGTGCAACTGAATAATTGCCTCAATGGTAGAGGAATGATACAATAAACATGAGCTACAGCACAGAGCATAAGAGCAAAATAAATACAAACTTATTTATACATAGTAAAAAAAATTCCTTTCTAACACATGACATCAAATAAAAACTATGCAGCAAAGCTAAGCAAAAAAGAAAAAATCATCTTCATGTAGAGAAACTAATATCCATGATATTCACACTTACCCATATCAAGACGAGGAAGGTACTCAATGAGTGTCCAGGTATTGTCATTGACACAGTGATTATTCTTGAGAAACAACTGACACATATCACGAGCTATGATGTCACTTGGCACCTCCAATGTCTGACTGGTGCCATCTTCATTAAATACTTTAATTACCTGCACATAATAACCAAGTTGTAAGGTATAAAATGTAATAGATGCATATATTAAATCCCTGTTAGCAAGTGAAATGAATTAATCATTTAACATTCTACTTATTAGTGAGTGAAATTTGAAATCTCTTCAATTTTTGTGTCCAGTACAAAAATGAAAACTGTCCAAATTTTAGTGTAAAAGTAAAACTGCATAATCATGCCACCAACTATAATACCATACAGATTTGAAAATAAATGTTTACTGTGTTTCAAATCCTTCTCCAAACTTTCACATTTTTATATCTTGATTATTTATATTAGCATGCCTTACTTACCAGCAGAGATGACGACAATCGAACTTGCATATCTTGATCAGCTCTACAATTAATGTAAGCATGGGCGCATTGCATTATAAAAAAGATTGTACAGGTAATTTAGAATTGCACATTAGGACACGCTAAATGAACCGGAGTTATCTACACTTGCCCTCGTCTGAAATGAGGTGATGATACGGTGCTGTCTGTTACCAGCACTTTCCTGAATCTACAGCCGCATGTCATTATATTTTTCACCCAATCACCGCCTACCTTTCCAAGAATCAGCATGGGGTAGAACTTCCCTTAGTACTTAAACTTAGAGCAAAGAGAGTGAACTGTGCCTGTTTAATCTCTGATTCACACTTCTATTTGAATGAAAAGTAACTAATATAATCTATCCTCTGAGGTAATGACGCAGAAATAGGGATAAGTCTCGATTGTAACTTCAGGTAACTCAACTCTGCCTCCCGACGAAGGGTGGTGGGGGAAGGGCAAAAGGCACTGAACAGGGACTTGCTGATGCAGCAGCCTTCATGCAGTTTTTGTTTGAAAATTAGATCAGAAAAGGCAAGACAAGTTAGCCTGTCAATACACAAAATATTTTGTCAGTGCATTCCGGCTTGTCTAGGTTAAGCACTATCAAAGGCTCTAACAAGTAGGAGGCTTCCGTTATGACGCCGCATGAATTGAGGTACATAATCTGCTATTTAAAGCCGTCAGCATGGAGGTTTCGAAGACAAAAACTGAAGGATCTCCAATCACAGAATGGAAACTACATGTAAAACCTTATGTAGCGAAGTCTTTTCTATCTTGCATATTAGAATGGCGAAGTACAATATTGAAACCATTGTTGTCTTAGCTGCTTGGTAAATGCGATTTATCGAAATGTTTGCAATTTCTTGAAAGGAACTAACAACTTTGCAGAATTAAAGTTTAAAATTGTAGGGTTTTGTTTTACGCAAAAGATGACTTCCCTTATAGAGAAATGATATAGGAAATGCATTCAGGCTTAATTCCAATTGTGTCCCTGTATGCGTTTTAATTTCAGTGGCTCTGCCAAACCAAAGCTCAGAACTATCATATTTCATGAAGAACAGTGCTCACTTTGTCATGAGGTACGGAACACACAATGCTTCAATACCCGTATCTTTGCTTGAAACGTTTTAATTAATATAATTGTATTCGCCTTGCTTTAGTCTAAGATATCAGAATACAAAAAAGTTCCAAATGAGTTGAAATATACAAACTAAACTTATAAATAATTATTGTTGGAGATCAAATGTAATAATTCCAAATTATTTTAACCTTTTAAGTTCTTTACTGTGAAATGGAAAATCAAATAGACACATATTTGATTAATCATAGCTACATATTTATTATATTGATGTTACAGTAATCAAAAATAAATATTTTCTGAAAAGCAAAAGATTTTGCAGGTGTGGACTTGTTGGGCCAAATGGTTTGTTTCCTCACTGTAGGTAATCTAATAAGACCATAAGACATAGGAGTGGAAGTAAGGCCATTCGGCCCATCGAGTCCACTCCGCCATTCAATCATGGCTGATGGGCATTTCAACTCCACTTACCCGCATTCTCCCCGTAGCCCTTAATTCCTTGTGACATCAAGAATTTATCAATTTCTGCCTTGAAGGTGAATACTACAAAAATAACAATGTGCAGAATAAACTCATCTGTATTCATTGAACATATACACGGATACGTATCATAAATTTAAAATGCACATTGTGCCCACAATGTTGGTTTAATGAAATAAACCTTTGATATAATGTGTACTATGATGATACCTTGAACCAAACATATGTAATTTGGGCACAGTACAAGTTAAAAATGAGCCATGGGTATAACAGCACGAGTGCATGTGTAAACTACTTTTTAAAATATATTCGTTCATGTGATGTGAATGTCACTGTATAGAGCAGCATTTGTTGTCCAACCCTGAATTCCCTCGAGGAAATGTTGGTGAGCTGCCTCTTGAACTGCTGCAGTGCTTGATGAGTAGGGGCAGCCACTGTGCTGTTAGGAATGGAAATCTGGGACTTTGATCCATTGATACAGAAGGAATGCCGATATATTTCTAAATCAGGAGAGTGTATGGCTTGGAGGGAAATTTGCAGATGGTTGAGTTCCCATGCTTTCTATGATTACTTATAGTGTGGAAACAGGCCCTTCGGCCCAACAAGTCCACACCGACCCGCTGAAGCGCACTTACCCAGACCCATTCCCCTACATTTACCCCTGCACCTAACTACGGGCAATTTAACATGGCCAATTCGCCTGACCCGTATATCTTTGGACTGTGGGAGGAAACCAGAGCACCCGGAGAAAACCCATGCAGACATGGGGAGAATGTGCAAACTCCACACAGTCAGTCGCCTGAGGCGGGAATTGAACTCTGG
>NC_057716.1:63135773-63138252 GCF_004010195.1 Chiloscyllium plagiosum
TTTTGCCTTCTCTCTTTCAAACTGCAGACTGAACTCTAACATATTATGATCGCTGCTTCCTAAGTGTTCCCTTTCTTTAAGATTTTTTTATAAAGTCTGGTTCATTACATAATCTAACAACTGTGCTCAGTTCCCATCAGAGGAGTGAGGATAGACACAGTCCTGGTACAAGCCTTCAGTGGCCATTGGAAAGAAGCCACCTATCAGATTCATTCCTCCTACACCTTCTACCTGTCTTCACCTATCCTCATTTTGTGGGCTGTCACAGTGGCACAGTGGTTAACACTGCTACCTCTCAGCGGCAGGAACCTGGGTTCAATTCCAACCTCGGGAGACTGTCTGTGGAGTTTGTGCATTGTCCCTGTGTCTATGCTGGTTTCTTCTGGATTCTCTGGTTTTCTCCCACAGTCCAAAGATGTGCAGGTTAGGTGAATCAGTCATGCTAAATTGCCCATAGTGTTCAGGGATGGGTAGGCTAGTTTTATTAGTCAGGGGAAATGTAGAGTAATTGGGTGGGGTACTCTTCAGAGGGTCAGTTTGAACTTGTTCGGCCAAATAGCCTGTTTCCACACTGTAGGATTCTATGATCCACCACACCCTTTATCTGCAGCTCCCCTTACACCCACCCCGCAGTCCTGAAGAAGGGTTACACCCAAAACGTCGACTTCTGCTGGCCTGCTGTGTTCTTCCAACCTCCTGCTTGTTTACATTGTGTTCCGGCATCTGCAGTTGTTTTGTCTCCCACCTAGTGAAGTGGTGACCGATTTCTTTTACATTTCAGAGTTTCCTGAGGCTATGCATAGTCTTTGGCTAAGAATGAAAGAGTCCATACAGCTCATGTGTGCCATAATAGCTCATGGCTTTGAATGTATGAGTTTCTCCATTGAGAAGGCGGTCATTGACAGCAATATGTCATATTCCTCAAGATGCATGCAGGAACTGCATATTGATGTCCATGGGATGCATTCGATGTTATGTTGGCATAACAGATTCAAAACGTTAACTCCATTCTTCCCTGCACAGATGCTGCCAGACCTGCTGAGTTTCCCCAGTGTTTCTGTGTTTGTTTGACATAATTGCAAGAGGCTGCTAAACTTGTTTTTAAGAGGTGGGTATTTTTAATTGTTATGGGGACAATTCCAAACTGCTCCTACAAAAAAAAGTCTTTTGTGCTAAGGGTTACAGATTTAAAGCAGACTTATGGATTAATTCTCACAAATGGTCAGGAATCTGTGTAATTCACTACCTTCAAGTGCAGCAGATGCTGGGACATTGAATAAGTGTAAGGAAGAGATGGGCCGTTTTTTAAATTAATAATGAGTTAAAGGATTATGTGGAGTCAGCAGGAAAGTGGAGTAAAAGTTGAGATGAGATTGTCCAGGATCATGTTAAATGGTGGAGCAGACTCAAGGGCCTGAATTGAGAGTGTGGTGCTGGAAAAGCACAGCAGGTCAGGCAGCATCCGAGGAGCTGGAGAATTGATGTTTGGGGCAAAAGCCTTTCATCAGGAAACTTATGCCTGAAACGTTGATTCTCCTACTCCTCAGATGCAGCCTGACCTGCTGTGCTTTTCCAGCACCACACTTTCGACTCTAATCTCAAGCATCTGCGGTCCTCGCTTTTGCTCAAGAGTCTGAATTGCCTACTCCTGTTACGGTGCTTATATTCTTTTGTAAAGCAACTTTCTGCATTATAATCCTTACATGGTTTCAGACGTTCTGCCATTTTCTTTTCCAAATCAGCATAATAATTTGAAAATGCCTACATGATGTGAAGTAGGTATTTCTAATTAGTGTCTTTTCATTGAATTTATTCTCTTTTGTGCACTTATCTCCTGTAATTAAAGAACATCTGCGAATTCTTGTGAATATGTCTCAGTACTAACCACCACATTATTGAAAAGAAATGAAGCCTATGATTTATAAAGTGACATTTCATTCTGAGATTTGACTTATGCAGTCGTATGATCGGCTGGGATCATAGCAAAACAAAGGTCTGTAACTAGAAATGGATTACAAACACTTAACTATGGGCACATCTTTGACCATAAGTGTTCAAAGTTTGTGCGAAGATTTGTAGCTCGGGTGCTCGTTGTTGTGGTTCTGTTCGCCGAGCTGGAAGTTTTTGGGTCAGATATGTTGATGACACGTTTGTAATCATTAAAAACACGGAAATAGAAAAAACACACCGGATCATCAATGCCACACTCACAGGAATCCGATTCACGAGAGAAGAAGAAAAGGATAGCCAACTCCCATTCCTAGACGTGATGGTACAGAGAACACCAGACGGAGAATTCACTACAAGAGTATACAGGAAAGCCACACACACAGACCAAGTCCTAAACTATGAAAGTAACCACCCCAACACACACAAACGAAGCTGCATCAGGACACTATTCAAAAGGGCCACAACACACTGCAGTACACAACTGCAAAAAGAAGACGTCGACCTGGACCCAATATACCAACCACTACAG
>NC_057716.1:63138635-63185645 GCF_004010195.1 Chiloscyllium plagiosum
TGATGATGTCACCTAGCCAGGGGACGAAACGTTTGCAACAAAAACTTCCAGCTTGGCGAACAGAACCACAACAACATCTTTGACGTTCCATTAGAAATTCAGCTGTTCAAAGAAAGAAAATATTAATTTTTATTTCCTGTATCAGCAGAAAACTGCTAAAGAATGACAAGTAGTCAATTTTTTTTCTCAGTTTGGGTATCAAAGAGTTAAAAAGAATATTGGTGGCTACCACTGCTGCCTCACAGTGCCAGGGACCTGGGTTCGTTTCCAGCCTTAAGGCACTGTGTGGTGTTTGCACATTCTCTCTGCGCCTGTGTGGGTTTCTCCAGGTGCTCCGGTTTCCTCCCATAGTCCAAAGATGAGCAGGTTAGGTGGATTGACCATGCTAAATTGTCCATAGTGTCTAGGGATGTGTAGGTTAGGTGGATTTGCCATTGTAGGTTACAAGGAAAGGGTAGGGGACTGGCTCTGTGTGGATGCTGTTTGGAGGGTTGTTGTGGACTTGGGCCAGCCAAATAGCCTGCTTCCATCCTATAGGGATTCTAATCATCCAACCTAATCCCTCACTATTTCTGACAACGATGGCAAAGGTTTTCAGATATTGGAGGATTAATTTCTGGATAACTGTTTGAATTCCTGTCATACTAACAACAGCCAAGTGAAACAGCTGACAAATTCACAGGCAAATGTCAATACAATGATACAGAATGTGATTTCAGCAAAGCTATCATGGCTGAAAGACTAATGGAACTGGTCGTTGCCTCAACACCTATCATTTCCTTCTGAAAGCACTTCTGGACAAACCTAACCATTTTTTATTGATGATCTGTTGGTAGAAGGATGCAAGTCCAAAGCAATTATTGCAGGTCAGCGTGCCCTTACTAACTGCACTGTGGGCAACCCACACCACAAGCACTGCAGCTCAAGAAGGCAGCTCAGCACCACCTTATCCACGACAATTAGGGATGGATAATAGATGTTGGCCTGTCTAGCAACACCTGCTTTCCATGAGCAAATATAAATCAACTTATACTGTGCTTTAAATTATCCTAATTCAAAATATACACAGAAATTAAATAGAAGTGCAATGTATTCGATTTCTCATAAAATTACATCTGAAAAAGAATGCCAATATCTCAACTCCCTGCCCTTCTCCAATTCTTGTAGTCATAATGAAATTATAACATCACTAAAGCTACTCAAACATTTACAACAACATTTTCAATGTAATATTTGATTTTATCATCAACTTTAAAAGCAATGCAGTGTACTGCGAGAATATTTCGACTGTCCCTGGTTATGAGAAGAGACAATATGTCAAATACCCCATTTTATACCCAAATGTGACTAGAAGATTTGAGTTATGAGGAGAGGCTGGATAAGTTGGGATCTTTTTTTCACTGGAGCTTAGGAGGTTGAGGGACGACCTTATAAAGGTTTATAAAATCATAAGGGGCATAGGTAAGATCAATAACAAAGGTAGGGGAGTTCAAAACTAGAGGACATTTTTTAGGGTAAAGTACAAAGATTTATAAGGAACCTGAGGGGCAACCTTTTCACACAGAGGGCAGTTTCTATGAACTGCCAGAGGAAGTGGTGGATGCAGGTACAGTTACAACATTTAAAAGACATTTGGTGAAAAGGAAAGGTTATGGACCAAACACAGGAAAATGGGACTAGTTTAGTTTGAGAAACTTGTCGGCATGGATGCGTTAGACTGAAGGGTCCGTTTCTGTGCTGCATGACTCTATGACCATATGTCTTAGAAGAATGCATTAGTGCACTGAAGATTGTTGTTGGACTCAATTTGTTGAGGTACACTGAACGTGGTGATCGATGTGTTAACATGCATTTCACAAGTGGCTTCTTGGATTTTGTCACATAAAAGGAAATTCAGTGAAATAATCAGTCTCTAGAATATAATATTTCCCTTAAAAATAAACAAGAACTATGCTATCATCTTACTATTCTCTCTTTTTCAATATGACAGATATTTGTGAGAGTAAGCATTGTTGATTCCCTACATAAACAAGACCTTTGAGGGTATTAGTCCAACTGCTGTGTTTCATGTTATAATTTTAAATTTCTTTCAATGATATTATTCATTTTCACTGAAAATCTGGTTTCCTATAAGGAAATTTTAATCTCCACTTTTTCATAAGGACCATCACCATTCACATAAAATCTACCGTTAACTCACACAATCAAGTTTCCATCTCTGCTTATAGTACCAAAAAGCCCTTAACAAAGTCACAAAGAATGTCATTACATTAAGTCCCGACCAGAAAGTCTATAGTCTTACCACAGTCTCTCTCTCTAGGATAGATATACCTTTTTATCTGACATTTATATTTGCTATTGGCACACTTACTTCAAATTTAAATAATTGAGTAGTACAGAAGTAATATTCTATCTTACCACTGCCATCATTGCAACATTTTAGTACTTTTAGTCTAGATATTTTTCTTGGGTCCAGAATCATCAATGACTGCCAGTATTATTTAGCTTGCTCTCTATACTGCAGCTTTGCCTGACTAATATTAGCCCAGAATTAAACAATTTGCTGCTTACAGCTGTTAGTTTCTATACATAACCTAGATGATCTTCAATTTCAGAAAATGTTAGAAAAACATAGCATGGATTATAAATGTACTAATATATTTAATATGACTAAGTGAACAAACATAATGAAACATACAGATTTATAAGTCAATTTTAATTTCACACAGGCAGCCGTTGGAGCAATTCTGCTATTGTTCATTATTGTTGCCAGGAGGCCTGGGCATTTTTTTTTGTCACGAGCAACCTACAAGCACCAGAGTACAACTCGGATTGTACTAACTCAGACCATGGTGATTAGTTGACCAACAGTCAGACATTGGAGAAAGAGAGGAATGGTGGTAATAACTAGGCTGGCTCATATGGGTGTGATGAAGGTTCATGATATTATTATTAGTTGGATCTTGGGTTCTAAAGAGCACAAAACCATGTATAGTTTTAATTTTTTTCTGTGTGGTGTGTGTTAAGGAGGGGAGAAATAGTTTTTGTTCCATTTTTGAATAATGTTAGTGATACTGAGCTGTCTGTAAGTGTATTTAGATGTATATAAAAAAGTTTTGTTTAAGGAAAGATTGTAGAGGTGAATAGTTCAATGCTTTAGAACAAGCAGTGAAAGAGAGAAAAAAAAATAGAGCAGTTGCCCAACAATAAGGTTTCCCATGATATAGAGAGACAGCAGAAGTTTTCTTTTTGGAAAGGGAAAGTCATCCAGATATTTAAGGAATGTTCAGGTCTCTTCCAGAGAGAGCAAAGATCAGTTAGCGTGCAAAGGTTTGTGACCATGGCAATGGGGTTTATCAGTCTCTAATGACAGTCAGGGCAGAGAAAAAAAGAACAAATGAATTAACTTTGAAGTTTGTAAGTCAAAACCTCTATAAGTCGAAGGCTTTAAGATTTCTGAGAGGAAGACATCCTACATCACTAATTCATGACTGTATCAATCCAGGTTTCACACTGAAATCTAGTATTACCATCAGCTGGGGACCATCAGTTGGAAATTTATGGGGATGGTGTTTCTTGGCTGACTCATTCCACCCCCACCCCAACCAGAAGAGAGGTTAGTGGCCAGTTGACAGATTTAACATAAGCCTGTCCTGTAGGCATAACAAGCTGCAGTCAGGCAAGATTAGTGCAAAACGGCACTTGCACCCTTCAATGGGAGGAATTCCCATGCTCAGGAGCTGCTCACCAATCTGATTAGATGGCAGCTTTAGCAATCCTGGAAGTACCAGTTATTCATGGTGCGATAAAAGCAAAATACTGCAGAGCTGGAAATCTGAAGTAAAAACAGAAAATTCTGGAGAAATTTAGTAGTCTGGCAGCAACTGAGGAGAAAGAAACAGAGTTAACATCTTGAATCTGATAAACCCTTTGGATCTCCTCTGAAGAACAGTGACACTGGATTTGAAACATGAACTCTATTTCTCTCACTACAGATGATGAAGTATCATATATTATCACCCTGATTATTGCCTAATCTCACCTCATTAATATGCAGTATCCCATTCTTCCTCACATCAAATAGCAGAAGATGCTGACATTTCCAGACACACAAATCAGAGCAGGTACATGGGAACTCCAGCTCATCACTTGCTCTTCCGAACTTCTCTCCTGGACACCAGGCACCAACATCTCTGGGCACACTCCATGGCACAGACTCTATATTCACAGACATTGACATTGATATTTTATCATGGCACATCTCTGATCCACTTATAGTATGCTTCTGCACTTCATGCACTTCAGTGGTATACTTCGGAGTGTATGAAAACCTTTCCTTGCAATGTTACTGCCAGAAACCTTTTTCAAGCAGCAACAGGCACCTAGCTCATGAACTGGACCCCTGTATATTTCAGTGCTGCTCTCGCCCCTCAGCGCTAATTCACTTTCTGCCTATAGGCTTGCAGCATCCCTGCTTTGCCTATCTTTTCCTTTCGGCACTTTGCACCCTCACCTATACCTAAAGGCTCACGGTATGTCTGTCTTAACTTATCTTTTAGCACTGAACAAAGCCAGGGAGCTTGTCATGTAGTCAGCAGCAGTGATCAATCAAGGGAGCGGGCATGTTGCAATATAATACTAACCTACGTCAGTGCACCATGTGTCAGCCACATGCATGTCAAAGACACTGCATATACTGCAAGCAAATGGCCATGTCTCAAAGTCTAAGTGGAGTAGTCCTCAGCCAAGTCCACAGAGACACCTTTCAGGTGGGAGTTCTGGCACTGTAAGTCAAACCAGCCTCTGATATCAGTCCAGCATCTTAGGGTGACCAAAGTCATGGGGTCCATACCTCTACAGTCTATGGAATGGGACAGTGTAATCAGTCCAGTGAGTTGCGGGAAGACTGTCGGGAAATTGCACAAGTATCACTCAGGAATCTGGTCACTCATTGTTTGAGACTGTCCAGTTGAGTCACACATGGTCAGTTTGAGGGTCTTGTCCACTACAAGTCAAGAGTGGGTTATCAGGGGCCATTGGTACTATAGGAGAGCTGAACTTCATTGTGGGTTTTGGAAGCAGAATGCAGGGATGCAGAGCAGATTACAATAGTAAAGGGAGACAACTCAACATATAAATGGGGGGGAGGCAATAGAGTGTTGATGGGAAAGGGGTAATGTGGGAGGGGATTGCATAAATTGTAAACATCACCTTTGTGGATTCTAGATCGAGCAGCATACATGATATGCCTGGGACTGAGAAGCGAATGAAGTTGGCAGGTGAAAATTTAGATAGATGGATTGGGTGGGGATTTGGGGAAGTTCAAAGACTCTGAGGTTGACAGGGAGGACTAAAACAAAATGAAATATTACATTTGGGGGTTTCACCAATGTTAAGAAGCTGAACCTGAAACTTGCTGCTGGAGGAGTGACTGTTGTTTCTGCCCATTGTGCTCTAAATAACAAGTGCACACTGGAGTGAAAAGTAGCTGCCACCATAGCCGAACTGGGTGCACTAGGTGTTTCATTCAATAAGGGATAAAACCTTCAGTGTCAAGCAATGTGAGGTCCTTCAAAAGGGTAAAAGCGTTACAAAGACATCCATACACTAAAGATGGTACCTGTTAGCATTACATGCTATGGGAGCTTGAAGCATTAACCTACTGTGTGGAGTTCAAATCCTTGCCTAAGCAGTCTCGACCATATGATGCAGCATTAAGAATCAATCCCACTAATGCCTGAGATGCATTAGCTATGTCCTTGTACCTGAAAAGATTGAACCTATTTGCCAAAGCAGCAGTCATCTGTGATTTAACCATTGCCTGCATATGGTGCAGGAGCTGTACACTTTACACCTTGAGCTTTCAAACATACTACAGCGCTCAGGAAAGCAATACCTTCAATGTCATAGTTATGGGCAGACCAACGTTTGCACACATAGCTGATGAAGAAAAGGTTACTTATAAATATCAAACCATGTTGATAGCAACATGTCACCCATGCCATGTCATTGCTACATCTTTGCTACCCACAGAAGATCTTCTTCATTTCCCATCCATTTCCATCTCAGTACAGTTGCAGGTCCACAGCTAGGGTGAAGTGAGCCATGCAATAGTGGTGCCCATGGCCTTTCAGATTTGGTCAGGCCTGCCCGGGGCTGCCTATTTCTAGAAACCCAGACACACTGGATGCTTTCTGCCTGGAGGCAGTTACATTCTCCTCAACTTGACTTCTCACAGGTCTGAAGATGGCAGAAAGGGTGCAGGCCTGGCTACCTATAGAATGTCTTGAGAGGAGCCATCTGGGGTCCCTATATCTGTTTTCTCCTTTAGGTAGATGCCTATGAGCACTGTTCTGTCGCCTTTTGAGAGAGAGGCTCAGCTCAAAGTCTCTCGTTCCCCTGTCAGCTTGCTGTTGGTGCTGAGCACCAATGACAACAGCAGTGGAGTGCAGGTCTCTATGCATGTCCAGCTGACTCAGACTTCAGGACTTGGTTCCCAAATATCTGCAGAGGCAATCAGACATTCACATGTGTGAGGCAGCAGGGTCCCAACCCCATTAATGTAGCCCTGCAACAGTCGTGTCCCATTGTCCAGTGCTCCTGACCCTCCTGCCTGCTGCTCCAGTGTCTGCTTGTGCCTGTCAATTAAATCACAAATTGGTGACACCCGAGAGTCCTTTCCTGCCTGAGGACCAGAAGGTGCTTTGTCTCCAGACTTCTGAGTGCCACCAACCTGGGTGTTTCTTCCTTAACCACTGCAAAGATATGAGGAGAAAGTGAGGTCTGCAGATGCTGGAGATCAGAGCTGAAAATGTGTTGCTGGAACAGCACAGCAGGTCAGGCAGCATCCAGGGAACAGGAGATTCGATGTTTCGGGCACAGGCCCTTCTTCAGGAATGAGCAGAGAGTGTTCAGCAGGAGAAGATAAAAGGTAGGGAGGAGGGACTTGGAGGAGGGGCGTTGGAAATGTGATAGGTTTTCCAGCAACGCTGCGCTTTTCCAGCAACACACTGCAAAGATATGGCAGTGACATCCTCAGCATTAAATGCTACTGATTCTAATCATGTTAATGTGGCCAGTATCAGAGCTGGTGGAGGGTCCAGGAGGCAGGCTTGCTGGTGCATCCTCTGATGCATCAATATTTTCACCCTCAGAAGTAAAGGAGGGCAGATCTTTTGGCGCTGCCCTCTTAACTGTGGAGATTTTGGAAAACCGTTACCACCTGCAAGAAGTGAGAGAGACTATGCATCGCAACCAACGTGTGGAGGTTATGACATTCTGAACCTCCTTCCCTAAAGACATTATAGGTTTACCTACAACACATGAACTTCAATGATTTAGGCAGTGAGCTCACCACCATCTTCTCAAGAGCCACAAGAATGGGCAATAAATATTGGAGCAGCCACATCCAATGACAGATTTGATTTTTAAATAAAATTTTGAGAGTGCATTGATCATGGGGGAAATGCAGAGTAATACAAGAATGAATATGCTTCACAGTTCTGATGGAGAGTCACCAGACTCGAAATATTAACTTTGATTTCTCTTCACAGATGCTGCTAGACCTGCTGAGCTTTTCCAGCAATTTCTGTTTTTGTTTCTGATTTACAGCATCAGCAGTTCTCTTGGTTTTTAATGCTTCACATTTGTCAAGACATGGATGTTTTAGTATCTCCACAGGACTGGTCCTGGCCTTCACTGTAGAGGACCAAAATCCTCTCCATGGAGGGAGTGAGAAGCTGAGTGTTGGGCACTACACTACCCATCCTGGCTCTTTTAGTCATATTCAAGGCTGAATTTTTCTGGAATGAGATCAAGGGAGGATTGAGAAATTCTGGCACAGCTATTGGTACAAGTGCAGGTGGGGAAAACAAGATACAAGATGGCGGCAGAGGAAGACACTCCAGCCTCAGCTCCGCTGCTCTGCCCACTTTTTGTCCTCTCTTTTTTCCTCCTTTTCTGTGCTTTTTTTTCCTTCAAATTTTGACTTACCCAGAGGGGAATGGAGGAGGCAACTCCAGACCAGAGGCCATCACTGGCAGGTCCCAGAGGCAAGTCGACTGATCGGTAGCGGTTCCGGAGCACACGCACGAAGCAATTCTGGAGTGCAAGGTGGAACAGAGAAGCAGTCCCGGACCGGAGGCTGGAATGGGAAAGCAGTCCCGGAGCACAGGCTGGAACGGGAAGCAGTTCCTGAGCGGTAGCTGGTGCAAAAGGCAGTTCTGGAGCGCAGTGCATGGCGGGGACACAGTTCCAGAGCTGAAGCCAGCGTGGGAAAGCAGTCCCAGAGCAGAGGCCAACATAAGAAGTGGTCTCGGAGCAAAGGCTGCCGAGGAGAATGAGTCCTGGAGCAAAGACCGGCACAGGGAATGAGTCCCGGAGTGAGGCCGGCACTGGGAATGAGTCCTGGAGCAAGGCTGGCACGGGAAATGTGTCCCGGAGTCAGGCTGATGGGGGGAATGAGTCCTGGAGTGAGGTGGGCGTGGGGAATGAGACCTGGCGTGGAGGGATGCAGTCCCAGAGTAGAGGCCAGTGTGAAGAGGAGGGTCCCAGAGTAGAGGCCAGTGCAGGAAATGACTCCTGCTGCGAGGCTGATGCGGCGAATGAGTTCCAGAGTGGAGGCCAGTCCAGGAAAGCAGTACCAGAGCAGAAGCTGGCATGGGTATGCAATTCCAGAGCAGAGGCCAATGCCGAGAAGCAGTCCCAGAGCAGAGGCCGGCACGGGGTGCACTCCCAGAGTGGAGACTGGCATGGGGATGTAGTTCCAGACCAGAGGCTGGCATGGGGATGCAGTTCCAGAGCAGAGGCTGGCATGGGGATGCAGTTCCAGAGCGGAGACTGGCATGGGGATGCAGTTCCAGAGCAGAGGCTGGCATGGGGATGTAGTTCCAGAATGGAGGCTGGCATGAGGATGCCGTCCCAGAGCGGAGGCTGGCATGGGGATGCAGTCCCAGATCAGAGGCCAGTGCATTGATGCACTCCCAGAGCGGAGGCCGGCGCGGGGATACAGTCTTGGAGCGGAGGCTGGTGTGGGGTTACAATCCCAGAGCAGACACGCATGGGGATACAGTCCCGGAGTGGCAGCTGGTGGCAGTCCCAGAGAAAACATACCAGGGAGCAGCCGACAGCTGATCCAGGGTGAACTAGAGGCATGGAACAGAGCGGGGATGATTGTTGGACTGAGACCTGGGATGGGCAGTCAGACTATGAATGAGCTACTGCAATGTAATGTTTATTTGTAATGTCTATCCTTTTAACTAGGTCATATTTATAATTCATACTATGAATCATTTTAAAGTAATACAATTACTTTTCTTATTTATTCTTCTTTTTGTAAAGATGTGTAACTTGGTCCTTCGTACCTAAGATGGCACCCTGTGTTGGTGACATTGTAAACATTTCACTGTACTCCAGTACTCAGTACACGTGACAATAAAGGATATTCTATCCTAATTCTAAATGTGGTGAGGTGGTCTGAGTGATTGAGTAGCAGCACAGAAGCTATGCAGGCTGAGTAGCCTGAGGCAATGAGTAGGTGACAGCAGGTGAAGGAAGCCGTTGCATGCAATAGTGAGAGCGATAGAGTGTGAGATTTGGTGGAAGGTGTTGCAGTAACAGAGATAGATTGAGTATGAGTTAGCAAAAAGAAGGCAGTGCCACTTACTCTGGCAGAACAGAGAAGATCATTGACCTTCTTGAGACACTAAGTGTTTGCCCTCACTGTTAAGATTGCAGTGACACAGCTGGCAATCTATGATCAGATCTATTGATAGATTAAGTAGTCAATAAGTTGGCAAGTGGAGTATAATGTGGGCAATTGTGAAGTTGTTCATTTTGGGAGGGAGAACAAAAGTACAGAACATTATTTAAATGTAGAGAAACCGCAGCAAGCTAAAATACAAAGAGGCTTGGGGGTAGTTGGGATGATGCACCAAAAGCTATCACATAGCTGCAGCAGGTAATCAGAAAGTCTAGTGGAATGTTGGCCTTACTTCAAGGATATTAGAGTATAAGAGGGGGGACGTTTTATTGCAACTATACTAAAGGCTGGTGAGACCACATCTGGAGTACTGTGAGCAGTTTCCATCCCCTTATTTAAAGAAAGATATCATTTCACTTGAGGGAGTTCACAGAAAATTCACTAGGATCATCCGTGATATGGAGGGATTAGCATTTGAATAAACGCTCAGCAGGTTGAGACTATACTCACTGGAGTTCACAAGAATGAAGGATGATCTCATCGAAACATATAGGATTGTTAAGGGGCTTAACTGGGTAAATGTTGAGAGAATGTTTCACCTTATGGCAGAGTCTAGGACAAGAAGGTACAGTCTCAGAATAAAGGGGCAGTAATTTAAGACTACGATGCAGAGGAATTTCTTGTTTCAAATTGTTGAGAGTCACAGAGAGGTGTGAGGGTGGAGTCATAGAATCATAGAGATGTACAGCATGGAAACAGACCCTTCAGTCCAACTCGTCCATGCCGACCAGATATCCCAACCCAATCTAGTCCCACCTGCAAGCATCTGGCCCATATTCCTCCAAACAGATGCCTTTTAAATGTTGCAATTGTACCAGCCTCCATCATATCCTCTGGCAGCTCATTCCTTACACGGACCACCATCTGAGTGAAATAGTTGTCCCTTAGGTCTCTTTTATATCTTTCCCCTCTCACCCTAAACCTATGCCCTCTAGTTCTGGACTCCCCCACCCCAGGGAAAAGACTTTGTCTATTTATCCTATCCATGCCCCTCATGATTTTATAGACCTCAATAAGGTCACCCATCAACCTCTGACGCTCCAGGGAAAACAGCCTGAGCCTATTCAACCTCTCCCAATAACTCAAATCCTCCAACCCTGGCAACATCCTTTTAAATCTTTTCTTAACCCTTTCAAGTTTCACAACATCTTTCCGATAGGATGGAGGCCAGAAGTGCATGCAATATTCCAACAGTGGCCTAACCAATGTCCTGTACAGCCGCAACATGACCTCCCAACTCCTGCTCTCAATACTCTGACCAATAAAGGAAAGCATACCAAACACCTTCTTCACTATCCTATTTACCAATGACTCCACTTTCAAGAAGCTATGAACCTCCACTACAAGGTCTCTTTGTTCAGCAACACTTCCAAGGACCTTACCATTAAGTGTATAAGTCCTGCTAAGATTTGCTTTTCCAAAGTGCAGCATCTCACATTTATCTAAATTAAACTCCATCTGCCACTTCTCAGCCCAATGGCCTATCTAATCAAGATTCCGTTGTAATCTGAGGTAACTTTCCACGCTGTCCACTACACCTCCAATTTTGGTATCATCAGCAAACTTACTAACTATACCTCTTATGCTCACATCCAAATCATTTATATAAATGATGAAAAGTAGTGGACCCAGCACCAATCCTTGTGGCACTCCACTGGTCACAGGCCTCCAGTCTGAAAAACAACTCTCCACCTCACCCTCTGTCTTCTACCTTTGAGCCAGTTCTGTATCCAAATGGTGAGTTCTCCCTGTAATCCATGATATCTAACCTTGCTCACCAGTCTCCCATGGGGAACCTTGCCGAACGACTTACTGAAGTCCATATAGATCACACCTACCACTCTGCCCGCATTTATCTTCTTTGTTACTTCTTCAAAAAACTCAATCAAGTTTCCAAATACATGTATATCCTGTCCTTCAGGATTCCCTTCAACAACTTGCCTTCCACCGACGTCAGGCTCACTGGTCTATAGTTCCCTAGTTTGTCCTTACCACCTTTCTTAAAGAATGGCACCATGTTAGCCAACCTCCAGTCTTGCGGCACCTCATCTGTGTCTGTCAATGATACAAATATCTCAATAGGAGGCCCCACAATCACTTCCCAGCTTCCCATAGAAGGGTACACCGGATCAAGTCCTGGGTATTTATCCACTTTTATGCGTTTCAAGATATCCAGCACTTCCTCCTCTGTAATATGGACATTTTTCAAGATGTCACCATCTATTTCCCTACAGTCCATATCTTCCATGTCCTTTCCCACAATATCTGTCCCATCTCCTGCAGCTCCACACAAAGGCCTCCATCTGATCTTTGAGGGTCCCTATTCTCTCCATAGTTACCCTTTTGTCCTTAATGTATTTGTAAAGACCCTTTGCCTTGTATATACTAACGGCTGAGATTGATAGATTCTTGCTTCGTTGGGGAATTGAAGCTATTGGGAAAAAAATATGAAAGTGGATGTGAGATCAGCCATGATCCTATTGAATGGGAGAGCAGAGTCAACGGGTTGAATGGCCCACTCCTGTTCCTATTTTTTATGGTCATAGAGCAGTTTGTTAACTAAGGGCAGCACAGTGGCTCAGTGATTAGCACTGCTACCTCACAGCGCCAGGAACCCGGGTTCGATTTCAGCCTCGGTGACTGTGTGGAGTTTGCACATTCTCCCCATGTCTGTGTGGGTTTCCTCCGGGTGCTCCGGTTTTCTCCCACAATCCTTGGATGTGCAGGTTAGGTGAATTGGCCATGCTAAATTACCCATAGTGATCAGGGATGTGTAGGTTAGGTGCATTAGTTAGGGGTAAATGTAGAGGAATGGATTTGGGTGATATACTTTTCAGAGGGTTGATGTGGACTTGTTGGGCCGAAGGACCTGTTTCCACATTGTAGGGATTCTATGAAAGAAAAAATGGCACTGGCAACAGGGATCCCAGCATTTCCTAGTAGTGGAGACTACTAATGCCCGCGGTGAATGGGAAAATCCAGCTAGCTTTGGATAATAAGTGCACCAGGGTTGTGGTACCTTGTTAATGAGGTGAGTTTGGGACAAAAAGCTTCCAGACATTGCAGAGAGAAATCCTTCATGAAACCTGACACCACAACGAAACACAATCATCTGACACGATCTGATTTCTGGTAAAATGCAAACACTGTGCCAATTTGAAGCCATTTTACATTGTTGTTCTACAAATCCTTGGAATTATTAATTAAAGCTTATTACATAATTAGCAACCAGCCATTGGCTAAATAATGTCCTTCAATTAAGTTTTATTCGAAGAAATTATAAAAATGATCAAACAATTACATTTAGGATGTAGTATTTAAGATTTAGTATTTACAAAGCTCAAAGTTTAAAAGTACTAGTTTGCTGCTGTAAGACTGTCTTTTTTTGGAAGATCACCAAGTCAGATAATATGTGTATAACTTTATTCTAGCCTTGAGCATTACAATGATGAAACCAACCAGTGAGGGGCGGCACGGTGGCTCTGTGGTTAGCACTGCTGCCTCACAGACCTGGATTCGATTCCAGCCTTGGGTGACTGTCTGTGTGGAGTTTGCACATTCTCCCGTGTCTGCGCGGGTTTCCTTCAGGTGCTCCGGTTTCCTCCCAGAGTCCAAAGTTGTGCAGGTCAAGTGAATTGGCCATGCTAAATTGCCCATAGCATTCAGGGATGCGTAGGTTAGGTGCATTATTCAGTGGCAAATGTGGAGTAATAGGGGAATAGGTCTGGGTGGGATACTCTTCGGAGGGTCAGTGTGGACCTGCTGGGCCAAAGGGCCTGTTCCCACACAGTAGGATTTCTAGGAATAGAAAATTACACAAAGTCAAATAACAGGAGGCACAATGAAAGTAATAATGTGTGTTTGAATGAACAGTATACTGGCAAACTCTAATTAAAACAAACCAATAATTAAATTGACCAATTATGAAATTTCACAAATATGATCTGAGATCATGTATTGATAACTTTAGAAATAAATATAAAGACTTTTTTTTTTGCTATTCATATACTGGATGCTTCCAAATGCAGAATTTGAAAAAAAAAAGTTAAGAAACCACTCAAGGAACATATGATTTTATGTCAGCCTCAATCATCGAAAAGACAGTTTTGTATAGGTTAGTATTCACCTTTTTAGAAATATCTTCTTTAAATTGACTTTTTGAGAGTCATCTGTGGCTTATTTTTATATCTTGTATAACCTAAATGCTTATAAAAAATTATAGCATTAATTTGAATTAAAATACACAATTTGTTAAAAAGAATTATAAATTCTGACAAACACAGCAGGACAACATAGAAATACTGGACAGCTGATTAATTCATTGTTAAAAAAGTAAAAAGTGACTAACAACACACAGGAAAGGTAAACTGACAATAATACGACAATTTAGAGTGTGATGCTGGAAAAGCACAGCAGGTCAGGTAGCATCTGAGGATCGGGAGAATTGACGTTTCGGGCATAAGCCCTTCATCAGGAATGAGGCATGTGAGCCAAGGGTGTAGAGAGATAAATGGGAGGGGAGTGGGGATGGGGAGAATGCAGCTAAGAGTGCAATAGGTAGATGAGGGTGGGGTGGGGGTAATGGTGATAGGTCAGAGAGTAGGGTGGAGCTGATACGTGGGAAGGAAGATGGACCGGTAGGACAGATCATGAGGGCGGTGCCGAGTTGGAAGGTTGGATCTGGGATGAGGTAGGGGAAGGGGAAATGAGGAAACTGGTGAAATCCACATTAATCATATGTGATTGCAGGGTCCCAAAGCAGAAGATGAGGCCTTCTTCCTCCAGGCATCAGGTGATTAGGGTTTGGCAATGGAGGAGGCCAAGCACCTGCATGTCCTTGGTGGAGTGGGACAGGGAGTTAAAGTGTTCAGCCATGGGACAGTGGGGTTGCTTTGTGTGTGTGTCTGAGAGATGTGGTCTGAAGCGCTCTGCAAGTAGAGGAGAGGAGACTGAATGGGGAGCAACAGATACAGAAAATGACATGTATGGAAGTGCAAGTAAATCTCTAATGGATGTGGAACGCTCCTTTGGGGCCTTGGATGGAGGTGGGTGGGGTGCGATGTGGGCACAGGTTTTGCAATTCTTGTGGTAACAGGGGAATGTGCCAAGAGAGGAGAGTAGGTTGGTTGGGGGCATGGACATGACAAGAGAATATATCTCTGATCGTGCAGTCCTTTTGTAGGTGGCGGAAATGGGATGTATCTGGAGGTTGGTGGGGTGGAAAGTGAGGATGGGGGTTCTGTCCTTGTTAAGGTTGGAGGGGTGGGGCTTGAGGGCGGAGGTGCAAGAAGTGTATGAGACGCGCTGGAGGGCATCATTGAACACGAGGGAGGGGAAATTGCGGTCTTTGAAGAAGGAGGCCATCTGGTGTGTTCTGTAGTGGAACTGGTCCTCCTGGGAGCAGATGCAGCAGAGGCAGAGGATTTGGGAATAAGCGATAGCATTCTAACAGGAGGGAGGATGGGAGGAGGTGTAGTCCAGGTAGCTGTGGGAGTTGGTGGGTTTGTAGAGTCCGTGTGGAGTCAGTCACCATTCATGGAGATGGAGAGGAAGGTGAGGAAGGCGTCGGTGATAGTCCATGTGAACTTGAGGTCAGGGTGGAACATGTTGGTAAAATTGATGGACTGTTCAACCCCCTCATGGGAGCATGAGGTGGCGCCGTTACAGTCATTGATGTAACGGATGAAAAGATTAGATTAGATTAGATTCCCTACAGCGTGGAAACGGGCCCTTCGGCCAAACAAGTCCACATCCAACCCTCCGAAGAGTAACCCACCCAGACCCATTTCCGTCTGACTAAAGCACCTAACACATTGGGCAATTTAGCATAACCAATTCCCCTGACCTGCACATCTTTGGACTGTGGGAGGAAACCACAGCACCCAGAGGAAATCCACGCAGACACGATGAGAATGTGCAAACTCCACATAGACAGTTGCCCGAGGCTGGAATCGAACCCTGGTTCCTGGTGCTGTGAGGCAACAGTGCTAACCACTGAGCCATCGTACCCCCCGGGTGGGGAACTCAGAAGCATTCTGCAAGTAGGCATTCCATCTCTGCAATGTAGAGGAGACCGCATCAGGAGCAACGGATAGAATAAATGACATGTGTGGAAATGCAGGTAAATCTCTGATGGATGTGGAAGGCTCTTTTGGGGCCTTGGACAGAGGTTGGATGGGAGGTGTGGGCACAGGTTTTGCAATTCCTGTGCAGGGGAAGGTGCCAGGAGAGGAGGGTGAGTTGGTTGGGGATGTGGACCTGACAAGACAGTCATGGTCTATATAGAAAGTGGATAGTTGTGGGGAGGGAAATATATCTCTGATGGTGGGGTCCTTTTGTAGATGGCAGAGATGGTGGAGGATGATGCAATGTATATGAAGGTTGGTGGGATGGAAGGTAAGGAGCAGGGGGATTCTGTCCTTGTTATGGTTGGAGGAGTGGGGTTCGAGGACGGAGGTGCAGGAAATGGATGAAATGCGCTGGTGGGCATCATTGAATGTGGGAGCGGAAATTGCGGTCTGTGGTTTGGCATGTTCTGTGGTGGAACTGGTCCTCCTGGGAGCAGATGCGGTGGAGGCAGAGGAATTGGGAATAAGGGATAGCATTTTTACAGGATGCAGGGTGGGAGGAGGTGTAGTCCAGGTAGCTGTGGAGTTGGTGGGCTTGTAAAAGATGTCTGTGTTGAGTCAGTCACTGTTAATGGAGATGGAGAGGTCTAGGAAGGGGAGGGAAGTTTTGGTGATGGTCCATGTGAACCTGAGGTCAGGGTGGAACATGATGGTGAAATTGGTGAACTGTTCAACCCCCTTGTGGAACCATGACGTGGCGCTGATACAGTCATCAATGTAGCGGAGGAGAAGGTGGGGAACTCTGAAGCATTCTGCAAGTAGACATCCTGTCTCCCCATGTGTAGAGGAGACCACATCGGGAGCAATGGATACAGTAAATGATATGTGGAAGTGCAGGTGAAACTCTGATGGATGTGGAAAACTCCTTTAAGGCCTTGGATGGAGGTGAAGAGGGAGGTGTGAGCATAGGCTTTGCAATTCTTGTGGTGGCAGGGGAAGGTGCTGGGAGGGGAGGGTGTGTTGGTGGGGGGTGTGGACCTGACAAGACATTCACGGATGGAATGGGCTTTATGGAACATAGGTAGGGGCGGGGAGGGAAATATATCTCTGATGGTGGGGTCCGTTTGTAGGTGGCAGAAATGGCGGAGGATGATGCATTGTATCTGAAAGTTGGTGACATGGAAGGTGAGGACAAGAGGGGTATTCTGTCCCTGTTGCAGTTGGAGGGATGGAGTTCAAGGCCAGAGGTGTGGGAAGTGACTCTGAAGTGTTCTGCACTTCAAGCACTTCCAATACATCACATTGTTTCCACCATCTACAAACTGACCCCACCACCAGAGATATATTTCCCTCCCCTCCACTATCTAGTTTCCGTAAAGACCATTCCCTCTGCAACTCTCTTGTCAGGTCCACACCCCACACCAACCCACCCTCCCTCCTGGCACCTTCCACTGCCACCACAGGAATTGCAAAACCTGCACCCCATATCTCCCCCCTCTCCTCCATCCAAAGCCCCAAAAGAGCCCTCCACATCCATTAAAGATTTACCTGCACTTCCACACGTCATTTACTGTATCCATTGCTCCCGATGTGGTCTCCTTGCCTACTTCAGAGAACATCTCCGGGACACACGGAAGAAGCAACCCCATCACCCCATGGCTGAACACTTCAACTCCCCCTCCCACTCCACCAAGGACATGCAGGTCCTGGGTCTCCTCCATTACCACTCCTTAATTACCTAATGCCTGGAGGAAGAACACCTCATTTTCTGCCTCAGGACCCTCCAGCCATACGGGATCAAAGTTGATTGCACCAGTTTCCTCATTTCCCCTCCCATCACCTCAACCCAGTTCCAACCTTCCACCTCAGCACTGCCCTGATGACCTGTCCTACTTGTCCATCTTCCTTCCCATGTATCCACTCCTCCCACCTCTCCGACCTATCACCATTACCCCAACCTCCATCCACCTATGGCACTCTCAGCTACCTTCCCCCCCCCCCCCCCCAGTGCCACCTCCTCCCATTTATCTCTCTACCCCCTGGGCTCACAAGCCTCATTCCTGATGAAGGTCTTATGCCCAAAACTCGATTCTCCTGCTCCTCAGATGCTGCCTGACCTGCTGTGCTTTTCCAGCACCACACTCTGGTCTCTGATCTCCAGCATCTGTAGTCCTCACTTCCTCAACGGCAGTTGTACTGACAATAATATGCGTCCAAATGCATTCCCATCTCCTCACAATACAAATTTGGAATACATGTTCAGTGAAGTTAGTATGCTGGACTCTGAATGTTTAACAAAAGAAAATCATTTGCAGTTTCAACTGAAGGAAAAAGTCGGCTGTAAAATGTGGAAGCAGGCGAAAGGTAGAGACTGTTAATTGTGCGCTATCAGGGAGGACAGTGTTATCCAAACCAAGGAATAAGCGATGCAAGAATTAAAGCCATTGAGGGGAAATGAGAAAGAGCTCTGTTTAAATGAAGCGGCTGGGTTACATCACACATCCGTGACATGAAAAAGGAAACTGCCAGAACAGCGTTCCTGTTCGTCAGCAATGTTCCGAACCCTAACCCTAACACGGCAGTTTTAAACATCTTGCTGAAAGAAAATTAGATGCTTATTTTTGTTTAGAGGATGTTAGGTGTGCCCCAAGAGAATATGTTAAAGTTCAGCGATCTAATGAGATTGCTGCTGTTGTCAAACAAAACTATTTTGAGTTAGAAAGGAGATTAAAATTACAACATGCACTTATCTCTGTAATTGCTAAAAGAGAACCCATTTTGGATATAACACAGTCTGTTTTTATGGCTGTTAGAGATGTGTTTGTCGGGCTGGAATGTTTGGATCTCTCACCATGGATAATAATAGTCAAAGTAAATGTTTTTTCCACTCCAATGTACCCAGATAAATATCCTTCACTCCCCTCCAAAGTTAAACTAGAGCCAGTCCACATTTCAGTAGCTCATTTCAAATTTCAAACAACCGTTTGAGACGCAGAAGGTCAATAGTAAATGAGGAAGAAATATCTATCCCTTTATTTCATGCTGAGATTCAAGCTTGAGTTTGTTATCTGGGAGCAATTGAAATTGGGAATGAAGCTTTGAAAGTAAATACACGGAGGTCAGACTTCAGGCGAAACCAGTCAGAGCTAGAAAATCGGGATTGAAGCATATTCTGGCAACTGCTTGTACAAGGGAGTTAACATAAAACGCAGAGCCCCTAAATTTATCACATGCAAACCTCTGCAGATATCATCGTCCTCATTTTGCATGATCTTGGAACTGCAAACATCAATCTGAATACAAAGATGAAACAGACGAAGCAGCTTTTTAGCATGTGGATTTTGGCAATGCGTTTTGTTTGAATAATTCCAACATGTAAGGCTGAGAACGCCAATGACTGGAGGGTGGGGTGGGGGTATAAATTTCATTTTAAAAGTGCATTTATCGGAATTCCACTGATAGGTTAGAAGTGCAATGGGAATTTCAACTTGTGTGACCTACACTAACGCAATTGAAGTATGGGCTTCTGTTAAAGATTCGGACGAAGCACAGTAAGAAGGACCTTCTACTACCAAGAGAAATATTATGTTAGTTGAGGGGTTAAACTGCAGCTTGCTCTAATGCCAGCGTTTGCGGAATGTACCTAGCACATCTTGTTTCCATTGTAGTAAAACAGGCTATTATGCACGAGATTGTAGAAATAAACCATCTCCAAAATCAGACTTTCCCAAGATATTGGAAATCACCCAACATAATCAGCAACACTCTCAAAATGCCCCACATCAAGGTTTACCAAAACAAACTTTTTCAGACTTCGTTTTTTTTCCTCTAAAGTAGAAGATGAAATCAACCAAACGCTCAACAAAAGAATTTCTGGAATTTTGGAAGGCATTTGATAAGGTGTCACACATTGGTCTACTTAATAATATGAGAGCCCACGATGCTGGTGGTAGTGTTTTAGCATGAATAGAAGATTGTCCAAGTGATAGCAGACAGAACGTTGGGATAAGGGGGTTGGGGGACACAACAACAATAAATCAATCAATCAATCCAGGATGGTAACCTGTAACTAGTGGGGATCAGTCTTGGTCCTACAATTATTTACAATAAGTATTAATAACCTGGATGAGGAATGTATATGTACTATAGCAAAGTTTGTAGATAACACAAAAACAGATCGGAACACAAGTGGTGAGAATAATGCAAAATGTCTGCAGGAGGATATAGACAGGTTTGGCAATTGGGCAAAAACTTTGCATGTGGAATATATTGTGGGAAAATATGAGGTTTGGCAGGAAAGATAGAGGATCTGAATATTACTTAAATGAAGAAAGACTTCAGAGGGATTTGGGAATCCACGGCCAAGAATCACAAAAAGTATGCAAGTTCAATGGATACTGGGAAAGTTAAATGGAATTTTGGTCTTAATTTCAAAACGGAATGGAGTATAAAAATAGTAAGATCTTGCTAAAACTATATCAGGCACTTGTCAAACCACAACTGGCATACTCTGAACAGGTTTGGGCCACTTACCAAAGAAAAGTTTTGAAGGAAGTCCAAAGAAAGTCCTTAGGCTGATACAAGACATGGAGAGACTGTCTTATGAGATTTGGTTGAGGAGGTTGGGCCTCCACTTGTTCAAAGATAGAAGAATAAGGCAACTTTATTGAAACATACAAGATTCTTGGGAGACTTGACAGGGAACTTTGGAAAGGTTATTTCTGCTATAGGAGGGTCTAGGACCATAGGGTATAATTTCATTATAAGAGATTGCATTTAACTCAGTGATGAGGAGACATTTCTTCTCTCAGAGGGTAGTAAATGTATGTAATTCTTTATCTCTGAGGGCTGTGTCATTATTCATGTTCAGGACTGAAATAGACAGATGTTTAATCAGAGAGGGAATCAAGGGTTTTGAATTGATTGTGATAGTAGACAAGCCATTCTTATTGTTCTAGAATTGGACCAACAACAACATATGTTAATTAACACAGGCTCACCTGTCACAATCATTCACACCTCACACACTGAACATTTCATGATTGCAGACAAGGGTTGTGCTCTGTTGCAAAGGTTATGATGGCTCTAAACATTTGTATTTGTAATGGAAGCTTCTGAACTGCAGTTGGGAAGTTTCTTTTTCTCTGCATGGTTAACACCCTGCTGCAAATGAATTTGCCATTATGAAGTGAATGATAAGATCTGACACATTAGACCAATATGGTGCCATTATTGACCATAACAATAAATGTTTGTGGTTGGTGGTGAAGATGAAAAAACGGTGCAAGTTTCAGATGCTCATTCTTTTTATCAATTAAAAAAGCTTGTTTCTATTATACACTCAACCCTCAGAAAGAACAAAGAATAAAAAACAATATAGCACAGGAACAATATAGGCCCTATGGCTCTCCAAATCTGCACTGACACATTTTGCCCTTCTATACTAAAACTGTCTTCAGTTACAGGATCCATTGTCTTCTTTTACCTTCCTATTTCTTGTATTCATCCAGGTGCTTCTTGAATGCTTCCACCACCTCCTCTGGCAGAGCATTCCAGGCACTTATCACCCTTTATTTGAAAATCTTCCTCGCACATGTCTTTTAAACTACCCTACAACCCCGCAACTTGAACCTGTGTCTCTTAGTAATTGACCCTTCCATCCTGGGAAAAAAGCCTGATCCGTTTCACTCTATCCATGCCATTCACAATCTTATAAACTTCTATCGTCTCCTGCATTCTTGTGAAAACAAATCCAATCTATCCAATCTTTCTTCATAGCTAAAATCCTCATACAAGGCAACTTCCTGGTAAATCTTTTCTGTACCTTCTCCAAAGCATCAACATTTTTCTGGGTGTGTAATGACCAGAATTGTACGCAATATTCCAAGTGTTTCCATGCTAAATTCTATAAAGCTGCAGCATAACTTGCTTATCCTTATACTCAGTGCCTCTTCCAATGAAGACAAGTATGCCATAGACCTTTTTTAACTACATTATCTGTGGACCACCACACCCAGATCCCTCTGCATAACTCCTAAGGGTTCTGCCATTCACTGTACAATTTCCATCTGTACTTGACCTTCCAAAATGTATCACCTCACATTTATCTGGATTAAACTCCATCTGCCATTTTTTCTGCCTGTGCCTCCAACTGATCTATATCCTGCTGGAGTAAAAGTTAATTTAGCTAATTAAACACCTTGCTGTCTTTGCCACTAACAGTTGTGATTATGAATGAATGAAAAGAAGAAATCTATCAACAGAAATCCTCATTTATTTGGTAAATTTTATCTGTATTAAATTCCTAAAATAAAGTTACCATTATATTAGACAAGCAGTTAATTCCATTGCCTTACAATCACCGGGAGGCAGATTTCTGAAAAAATGCACCTTTTTTTAATACACTCATGGGACGTTTTTAGCCTGGAACATAACTTAGTGGTAGTTGAATGATTAACTATTGATCATCAGAATTCTGAAAACTAACCTATTCTATTGTGAGAGAAGCATACATTTTACGTTCCTCTCCATCCATGAATAAAATAGGTTTCATTCAGGGAAACTAAAACTGGTCTGATCATTTGGGATCAGGTCGGTTATCAGAGAGACTTTAGAAACTGAATTGCAATCGCATAATTACCATTAACTTTTAAAAATTCCAAATCCAAATATTCAGCCTGATTGGAAAGAAAGGCACAATAAAGCTGGACCAAGCTTTCAAAAGGCAGTAATGCAAACTGTTACTCTGATGGTACCTGATCCACCTTTCGTTTTTCATTTGAAACTTGTTTCTACTGAACAATGTCTATCTGGTGTTCTTTGCTAGGAACATGATCAAAAACCACAACGGGCTGCATGCATATTATGTATCCTACAAGGAGCTGTGAATACCTATTCAGCATGTGAATGCCATATATTAGCTATGTTTCAGATGCTACAGCATTTTATCTTTATCTCAGGCTTGCGGAGTATTATCTTGCATTCACTATTAGAATTTATTAATAAAGTCTGATGAAGTTTCACTTCATCAAACATTTAAACACAATGATTTTGGAATTGTTGCACGGTATTATTGTCTAATTTTCTGGATTAAGAGACAAATCTGCCTAAGTGATCATTGACTGCAATTCACTTTGAATTACTTCCATTCTTGAGCAAACCTATCCAGAATTTGGAGATGCCAGTGTTGGAGTGGGGTGTACAAAATTAAAAGTCACACAACACCAAGTTATAATCCAACAGGTTTAATTGGAAGCACTAGCTTTCGGAGTACTGCTCCTTCATCAGATGGTTGTCCTGACAAAGGAGCGGCACTCCGAAAGCTAGTGCTTCCAGTTAAACCTATCCAGGGCACAGTAGATGTGTATGTGTACGACTCCTGTTGTCATTTCCAAGATTTACCACACACAGGCTATGCTGTAAGATTACAAGGAATAGAGGGTAAGAGATGATATGCTAAATGTCATTTACAATATGCAGAGATAGTTGTCCACTCAACCATCAGAAAGACAGAATTAAACAGTAAATATTTGACCTGATGGTGCCTATGCCATCAATACCATGTTAGCTCTTACCCTAGATCATAAAAATATTGTACTTCCAAAGGCAAATCTTTAGTTTATGATTCACTGTAGAGGAAGGTACAGACAGTCCTTAATAATTGTAGGTAAAAACAATGACTGCAGATGCTGGAAACCAGATTTTGGATTAGTGGTGCTGGAGGAGCACAGCAGGTCAGGCAGCATCCGAGGAGCAGCAAAATCGACGTTTCGGGCAAAAGCCCTTCATCAGGAACCTACTGTGCTCTTCCAGCACCACTAATTCTTAATAATTGTAGTCAATACTTTTACATTGGTAAGCTAGCTACCCATAAACCAGAACAATCCTATAGTAAAGGAAATACAAAAGCTGGCAAAGATACTACAGTATCAAGAGAATTTTATTTGAAAAACTCAACTGAGTAATGTAGATTAGATTACTTACAGTGTGGAAACAGGCCCTTCAGCCCAACAAGTCCACACCGACCCGCCGAAGTGCAACCCACCCAGACCCATTGCCCTACATTTAACCCTTCACCTAACCCACATATTTTTTTTGGATTGTGGGAGGAAACCAGAGCACCCAGAGGAAATCCAGGCAGAATATGCAAACTCCTCACAGAGAATCGCCTGAGGTGGGAATTGAACCCAGGTCTCTAGCGCTACAAGGCAGCAGTGCTAACCACTGTGCCACTGTGCAGCCCTAGCAGAATCAAAGTGAATTTTTCAATACATTTAAGCATTCAACAGTAACAGATGAACCTAAGATTTTTGTTTTTGAATGCACAAAGAGCATAGGCCACTTCCACAACCAGCTCTTTGGGCTGCACCATTCAAACTAACGTATGAAATCCAGATGAGCTACTGATATGCAAAATTAAAGGCAATATCCTGTCTCCTGGCATTTCTTCTGAAATAGGACAAGAACCTATTGCACTCATGCCAATAAGTAGCTCCTATTCAGCAGATGTTGGACGGGATGCAGTAAATATACATGTACTCCATTGTTTGCCCATGCCTTCAGGAGAACCTTCCAGCCGATTCCAACACAGCACTTTTGAAAAGTGCAGCACTCTCTGAGGGACCATGGAGTAATTTTCAAACTGTTTTTTTGGGGGTTGTTGTCAAAACCTCCAAACATGTTATTCCAAAAAAAGCTTTATTCATGAAAAAAAAAGCTTTGTCTACATTCACAGGTACCAAAGCAGTTCTGTACAGTCTTTGCATGTCAATAAAAGCAAACATTGGAATTTGATATTTCCTGCACTTAAGAAAATAAATGGCATTTGTTACTCATGCAGGACAGTATTTACACACATTGAGGCAACAAGACGATCTGAGAAGTGAACAGACCCTTGTTATACTTCAGCAGGAAGACCATAGGCAGTAGTCTTCCCACTGCAGTTTGGGGGCACTGCCCCAAGCTTTAGTGGATCCCTCAGCACATAGTCCTGGACCTTGGAATGTGCCAGTCTGCAACACTTAGTCAAAGCCAATCCTTTACACTGGAAAACCAACAAGTTTGGTGTGGATGAAAGGGCATCTTCCACCAAGTCCATGGTCCTCCAGGTGCAATCGATATTTCTCTCAGTTTGTGTTCTGGGGAATAGGCTGTAGAGCAGAGTCTTGCATCATGGAGCTGCTCGGGATGAACCTCGAAAAATACCATTGCATCTCTCTCCAGACCTTCTTTGCAAAGACACATTCCAGAAGGAGATGTGTGACGGTCTCTTCAGCAGCTCAGCTGCTTCAAGGGCAGCATATGGTGGTGCAAAGAGACTTGAAATGCATGAAAGTTCTGTCAACATTGTCCTTTTCACCAGTAATCAAGCTACAGCTTGGTAATTGTTGGAAAGTTCTGCCAATGAGGCATCTGTAGGGCAGAAGATGGTAGCACCAGCATGGTAAGTAGTGTTCAGGCTCCTGAGTGGTCTATTACATGTCGGCTGCATTCTTCTCTTTCTCTCCTTCCTCATCTTTTTCTTTCTCTTTTCCTTTCCCACTTTATCTTCTGTTGTCATAGGGAAGCCAGAATGGTGCTCGGCTGTGATGGAAGTGATGCACGGAGCGGGGACTCCTGGCTGCGGTAGGTGTGAGGTGTGGTGACTCCTTTAGACCCAGGATACCCATGCAGAGACCTTGCATAAGCCCTGGAGCTGTGTTTTAAGACCCCTTATATAAAAGATTAACTCTATTTATGCAGTTTCTTTTTATAATTTTACTAACTCAAAATGGCACTGGATTGTAGTGACAAATGACTTTTCACTGTATCTTTCTAGATAAATAATTCATAATAATAATTAAATTGATTATTAGTCTGCTCAGGGGATCTGTCCTAATATAATCTGAGGAGAGTTTTACGATCAGTCCGTGGAAGTCACGGTTAATTAGGGAAACACAGTGTTGGAAGTATGGTCAGTTGGGTCATTGAATCCAGTCAGAGGTCTGACATGATTACAGTTCCGGGTGTCTATCCATTGATTTTCAGGAGGTTTCAAGGGAGGTGAGGGTTGTAGGTACACTGGGGGAAGAGAATCAAGGCTTTTGGGAGCAAAGTAGAGGTTTTTGCAGAAGTGGGAATGAGAATGGTGACAAAGGGAAACTCAAGTTCAATGGAGCAAATTTGGAACAGTATCATATGGCATTGTAGGCTACAGGATATTGACTGTGGCCAACACATTCACCTGCACAGGAGGAGGAGTACAAAACAGCAGGGTGGACATCATTAAGGTCTAATGCCAAGCTTCAAGGGCAACCAGTTTGTTTGTATATGAAGTTCAATGTAGTGGGTCTCCACATAATGTAAAGGATAGGTTGAAAGGAGCTGTCTGATTAATAGAGGACATTCAGGATTCCAGCAGCTACCTGATGATCAGGTAGGGCCCAGTGCTGACAGTGTCCAGCATGATCTGTATTGTCAGACATGGATTTTCTTTCTCTAGATGAGAAGTGCTACTAGAAAATGTCTGGAACAATGCGCTGGTTGGGTGGAGTAAATGTCAGTTTGAAGACTGAAAGCTGAAGGCAGTTGCTTTATATCATTGGTACTTTGAACCTGGGCACATCAGGAATGCTGAAGTTAACAGAACAAGAGTTCAAAACACCACGCTGGCTGAAGTGAATTCATTATGAGTTTCACATCCAAGTGTCCTGAATGAGCCGTACAAGTTTGAGTTCTCATCTATCATGCAAGTGTAATAATTGTCTGTGTTGTATGTCATGTCAGGTTCTGTGCTTGATGTGGGTGTAGGTGGTGTTGCACTGCAAGTGACTTATTTTCACTCCTATGTGTTGGCTACACAGCTGTCATGGCACCTTCAGCAACTTACAGCTGAGGTGGAATGTAGTTCTCCATGGGTGAGGTGCCAGAAGACGGGAGGTTGGCTAACATGGTGCCCTTATTTAAGAAAAGTTGTAGGAAAATCCAGGTAACCATAGACCGGTGAACCTGACATCAGTGGTGGGTCAGCTGTTGGAATAGATTCTGAGGGACAGGATTTACATGCATTTGGAAAGGCAGGGACTGAGTAGTGATAGTCAACATGGTTTTGTGCATGGGAAATCATGTCTCACAAACTTAATTGGGTTTTTTGAAGAAGTTACAAAGAAGATTGATGAAGGCAAAGCATTGTCTATATGGACTTCAGCAAAACATTCGACAAGGTTCTGCATGGTAAACTGGTTAGTAATGTTAGATCATATGTGTTCTGAGGGGAGCTAGTCATTTGAATACAAAACTGGCTTGAAGGTAAGAGATAGAGGATGATTTAGAGAGTTGCTTTTCAGACTGGAAGCCTGTGACCAGTGGTATACCATAAGGATCAATGCTGGGTCCACTATTTTTCATCATTTATGTAAATGAATTGGGTGTAAATATAGAAAATATGATAAGGATGTTTGCAGATGACACCAAAATAGGTGATGTTGTGGACAGCAAAGAAGATTATCTTAGAGTACAAAGGGATCTTGAACAGATGGACCAATGGGCTGAGGAATGGCAGATGGAGTTTAATTTTACCATGTTGAAAACTAATAATCCTTCCCATATCAGAGTGTGGATGACAGGAAAGAAAAAGAGAAATGAAATCAGATTGACTGCCCTAAAATGGAGAAACAACCATAACGGGTTAATGGTTACCTGAGCATGTGAGTAACTGTCCCATAACATAGCCTATCAAATTGCATCTGTCCTTGGGCAGCACAGTGGGTCAGTTAGCACTGCTGCCTCACAGCTCCAGGGACCAAGGTTAGATTCCAGCCTCGGGCAATTTTCTGTGTGGAGTTTGCACATTGTCCCCATGTCTGCGTGAGTTTCCTCTGGGTGCTCCGGTTTCCTCACACAGTCCAAAGATGTGTATGTTAGGTGAATTGGCTATGCTGAATTGCCCATAGTATTGGATGCGTTAGTCAGAGGGAAATGAGTCTGGGTGGGTTACTCTTCAGAGGTTCGGTGTGGACTTGTAGGTAATCCACTCTAATCTTACAATTCAATGGTATTCCTCTTCCCAAAATCTTTTTCCACCAGAATATCAGAATTCTAGGATCAGCTAGTGGAAAAACTAAAATAAAAATAATGAACAAGTATTGTGCTCAGAATGGATTGGGAGAACAGTCAGATTTAGATGATTTCAAAATGGAAACATAACAAAGAAGCTAACTGTAATAATGAGAAGAATCCGAGAAGACAGAAAATAAATGTTTGGCAAAATGTTCAGAATTGTTGCTATTACAATCACTGCAGGCTGAAAGAAGACAGATTTGCAAAGTATAATGGGTACATGAATAGGAAGTGTTTAGCGGGATATGGAACTTTACCAATTTTAGGATATCTGGTCAGCGCAGATGAGTTGGACAGTGCTGTTTACGTGCTGTATAACTGTATGACTCTATGATCAAATGACAATGAAGTTATGAGAAGGCAATTAGATCCCATTCAGTGATCATACATCAGGGAGAAATATGACAAGAAACAAGTCAAGACCTCTTATCTATTATAATGTTGGAATAATAATTTACAGGAGAAAGTGAGGACTGCGGATGCTGGAGATCAGAGTTGAAAAGTGTGGCGGTAGAAAAGCACAGCAGGTCAGGCAGCATCTAAGGAGCAGGAGAATCAATGTTTCAGGCATAGGGTCTTCATCATAATTCTTTTCAAACAAATTCTATACACTATAAACAATATAATTCAGAGTAAAGATGAAGCTGAGAGAAAACAGGTAAGATTATTACATGTGTCATCTTTGGAAGTTATATGCTAGGTAAAGAGGAAACAATACAAGAAGATACAAAAAACATTTGTTTCCAATATATGACACATGATATGGCTTAGGGAGAAAGGTAATGTAAGAAAAGCCCAATAGCTTGATTGTGGATTAGTGGTGTTGGAAGAGCACAGCAGTTCAGGCAGCATCCGAGGTTTACTGTTCCTCCGATGCTGCCTGAATTGCTGTGCTCTTCCAGCACCACTAATCCGGAATCGGGTTTCCAGCATCTGCAGTCATTGTTTTTACCCAATAGCTTGATCGCCCTATTTAGTAAAGAGAAATGGAATATACCATCACAAAACTATGATAACTGTAATACTATAGCTTTTTAAAAAAAAGCACTGAAAGGGAAGTTTGTAAGTAGAATCAGTTGGCATCTAGGATGATGGAATTCATGTATTACACAATTCAGGTCCAATGACTTTAATTTGCTGACTTATGATTGTCCAAATCTTGAATGTTGCACAAAGGAAGATAGATTTTGCACAGGTCAATGTGAAGTGAAGTTATGGTTTTACCCTAGATCATAATTCACTAATTTATAAGATGAGTCGTCAGAAATGGAATGAAGTTAAAATCAAGATACATGTAGTAGGCACAGGAGTCCACTGTATCTGCACTGGTAGCACATTCATGAAATATAGAATAAAATGGTGTCCCAAGATTAAATCCTGTTTTTCTGTTGTTTTAAATTCATTCAAATGCCTCAAATTGGGAATGATATGTACCAACAATACCTATTAATAATGTCATTGAACTGTAAATAAACTATGGAATTCAGGAGCAGGTATTAAACACCTTAATCCGACTAGACCATGCTGAAGTCCCTTTATCTTGAAATTTAAAGAAAATTGTTATAAGGACTGAAGTATCACAAATGCTTGAAGTCATTTGCATTCTTTATTTCATAATTACTCACTTGTATTAAAGTTTATTACATAAGTAGCAGGAAGCCAGAAATATGTGATTGCCCAAGTAATGTGCCACAATTATGTTTTAATTAAAGAAATATTAAAAATAACCAAGTTGTTATACTAATGCTGGATGATATTTTTTAAAAGCTTGCAGTTTAAAGTGCTAATTTGCTATTGTGTGCTTCTCCTTTCTGAATGAGCACCAAGTCAGACAAACCTTGATGTGGAGTTGCCGATGTTGGACTGGGGTGGACAAGGTCAAAAATTACACAACATCAGTTGATAGTCCAACAGGTTCATTTGAAATCACAAGCTTTTGGAACAACACTCCTTCACATGACTATAACCTGGTGTCATGTGATTTTTGACCTCAGATAAACCATTCATAGCTTTATTCTAGACTTGACTCTCAATGATGAGACCAAACAATGACAATTATCAGGTCAATTTGAGGGAGGCTCACTGAAAACAATAATCTTCCTTTGAACGGACAATGTACATAGCATTTAAACTCTAATTAAAACAAAGCAATAATCAAATTGACCAATTATGAAATTACACAAACATGGTCTGAAATGTGGTATTGAGAACTTAAAGATTCTTCGAAATTCAAAAGTCAAAAGAATTGATGTCAACGAAGTAACTAAGAGCACTTTTGTGCCAGTGGGTCCTTCACATCAGACAATGCCTGACCACAGATAGCAGTAGGAATTTTAAAATGTTGCAAATTGGTCAATTTTGCAGAGAATACAAAATGAAAAGTGATAGTGAATTTGTTAGATCATCAAAAAGTTTACATTGAATTAAACAAAATTGATAAGTGGGCCAAACACTGATAGATAAAATTTAATACAGACAAACACAATAAACAGGAATACATATACTCCACAAAACATGTTGAAAAAACCAAGAATTAATTTGAAAAAGACCTGAAAGTCTCAGTAGACTGAACAATCACAATCCGTTATGGAAATCAAAGTCTTCAGAAGATCAACTACAATAGCAGACTACATGTTAACATAAGTCACGATTACGCAACACAGTCAGGCATAGCTTTAAGAATCATGTTATGCTCTAGTTGCCAGGATACATGGGAGCTCAAACACTAGAGATAACACGAAGGACATTCACAACCTCTGATCCTTGGTTTCCTGGACTGAGAGTTAAGGAAAGAGTGAAGGCATTGGTATTTATGGTTTCTGATAGTTTCTGTATATCCTTGAAGAAAAATCCACAAAGGGGTGTGAAAGTGAGGGCTCACAATCCTAAAGCTAATGTAATGTTTTGGAATTTAACAAAACCAGGAAGCATTTTTCCTACATAAAGCCTAGTGGAAATTTGCAGCTCTGTAACCCCAAAAGATTGTGGATGCTGAGATCGTGGGTGGAATTATTCAATCCTTGGTGTGATAGTGGTGAGAAAGTCACGAGAACTAAAACAAAAAAATTTCCATGATGAGTTTTTTTCCAAATTTTCCAGGAAGCTTTAATGGTGATTTCTAAATTTTGCTATTAAGCAGCAGCTGTCTTAATTTCTAGAATTATGGTCAGTTACACCACAGTAAATCAAATGGCTAGTCTGCTTCTGGCAAATGTGGTTTGAGGATCCTTAATGTGGTCCTTGCAGTCTGAGCATTAGACAATGTCAGTTCTGAAGCTCAAGTGCAGATAACGCTGAGATTCCAAGTCAATCAGGATGCTCTGGAGCTATCAGTCTGTGGGCGAGGCTGTGCTCAGTTCAGTTTGACATTATTCCAGGGAGCAGACCATTAAGGGTTTCATAATAGCAGTATGAGGCTTATCAATGCAGCAGTCCATGGACCCCTGGGAAAAGCAGGCAATTCAAGTTTGGGCAGGTTCATTGCATTGAGTTACTGAGAGTAGTGAAATGGGAAAATTCTGAATAGGAGGGTATTGAGAGAAACGTTATCATAGTTCACTGTCACTCTGGTCTCTATGGGGACAGAGTAGAAAATAATGGCATGGCGAGTCATAAGGTCATGGACTTTGGAGTAAAGAGGGTACATTAAGAGTTGTGTAAAAGGTTAAAGTCTGAAATGTCGTTGGGCTCAAAGAGAAAGGAAGACATTGGAGAACAGGATAATGGGAAATCATCTTGTCTCTCAGGTGGAGCCTGCAACTCACAAGAACACAAAAGTTGGAACCTCGCCAGCTCAGATCAAAACTTAGCTGCACGAAATGATTGACACTACATACAAAATAGATGGAGTAAGTTATGCTTTTTTTTCGGGTGGGCAGAGCAAAATTCTAAGACTGGAAGTCACTGTTTTGCAGCTGCTACAATCGCACACTGTACTGAGAGTATGCATGGAAATAGACTGCAAATACTTGCTTGTTAGTACAAAACTTAATCATTGCTAAAAAGAGTCAAGATTTAAACTTACACTTTAGGATGCAAAGAACAGACCCAGAGAAAAGGGTCGCCATTTATACAGCATGAGAAGAAGATGCCGATTGGGTGGGCCAGCATTGGCATGAAAATCCAGCAACAACAGTTAACTGTCAAATTAATTTGCAGAGCAGGGAAGTGAATTCTGATTGGTCAAGTTGTTGCCATGGGGGCTTTCTCCATGACTCCTTTTTTCATGAAAAGATACAATTCAATGCACAAATTCCTTTTGCCTACATTAAGCTGTTGTTAGAATACTGAATGGACTCATAAACCCTTAACATTCGCCTGTACCTGTGTTTTTGTTTTTGCCGCTGTTTACCTATTATTTACTTACCTATGCTACTTAACTCTGTGATCTGCCTGTATTGCTCACAAGACAAAGCTTTTCACTGTGTCTTGGTACATGTGACAATAAATTCAATTCAAACAGAGTCCTGCATATTTGCCATATAGTTTCTAATGTGCAGGCGTGTCATATTGTGAACCAGAATGATGATTAAAATTGTTTTCTGTTGTAATTCTAAGCACAATCTTAGATAATTTAATAATTATTTTCAATAGCAGAATCACATCAAATGGTGGCCAAATTTTTCCAAGACATGCAAGGATGGGCTTGTTCAGCCTGATCTGCATGCTGTCTGCTGTGAATAATCAATAGGAAAGTTCTTCCTCTCTCCACTGATGCTACCAGACCTATTGAGTTTCTCTCGCATTGTCTATGCTTGTTAGTGGGCTGTGTTGTTTGATACAGTCCACTGGTCGTTGGGATATACAGCCTACATACCTGGCATTGCACTGGCACTGAAATTTATATATCACATTACTCATTTGAGCAGTCGGGCAAAATGTCTCTTGGCTTGACAGCAGCATCCTATCAGTGGAGAAAACTGTTCATCGATTTGTTGCATAATAATAGTGAGAAAGCTGAAAGTTTTGTTGAAAGTTTTGAAGCATTTTTCACTTACCGGGTAATCTGAGGTAGACTTTTGAGATAAATAGCTGGTGATGATTTGATCAAGGTATCTGTTGTCACACAGGATTGTTTTCATATGCCTTATCTCAGTGTCAAACTCTCATGTTGAACAGATGGCCAGGAGCCTATCTTATTGGCAACCTCATCTTCAAGAGTTTATGAAACCATATGTGCAAATTTGATTAAAAATTACTTCCAGTAGTTAGTTTATTCTTTTTGGTTTTGGATTCTCATGAAACATTTTAGTGCCAATGATGACTTTGGTATATCACAACAGGTTAAGAATGACAATGCCAGAAAAAGCAAAACAGAAAAGGCATCTGCAATGTGTCTTTGTAACATTTAAATCTCTGATAGTGCTAAGTGGTTTTAAGTCCTGTTTCATTTCCTGCCTCATAATGCCAACCCAAAAGTACCTCAGAGTAAATGCTAATGTATACCAAATATGTCCAAATTGTGAAAAGCCCCTGCTGATTTTATTTAATTTAACATTTTCAAGGATTTTATCTCAACATAGTTTCTAGGCTATTAAATGCAGCCAATGATTCCAGTTGCTTCTTGCACAACTTTTTCTTTCCTTGCTGGCATAGTTCCAGATTATTATTAAGTTCTGTGGAGTAGATTTCTACTCTGGAGGCATCAGCTGTTAGATCTAAGCATACACAATAATATGAATTTAACTCTTACTGGGAATCATGAGGGCAGGGACTGAGGAAGGTTACGTGGCTGCCACTGAGTTTTTGGTATCTATAGGTTTCATCTGTACGCTTCTCTTTGATCTTCTGCCTAAATTTGGTGGGAGGTACTCGTTAAATTGTTGGTGGATGGCATAGAGTAGTGGGATTTTTAGTAGGGGAAGACTTGGGTGGAGAAATAGCCATCGAACTGTTTTTTGGCCCAAATGCGTGAAACTAAGAGTGCAGTGGTAGTGGTGGTGGCGGGGGTTGGGAGAGAGGGGTTCGTGGGTTCAGTGTCAGACAAAGGGGAATTTAGACATCTAAAGAGGAATGTTGAGACAATAACTTAGAGTAGCAAATTGTGTAAAATAAAAGCAATGAGTGTGGAAGGGACAAAGGTGTGTGTTTAGCCAGTACTCAGAGGCTTGTTTGAGCTTTTACAGAGTGCAGAGCTTCAAAATAAAAACCTCCCTGTTGAGTTGTGAAAATGATGGATTTGTGTCGTCTTAGTTTGAACAGGAGCCTCGTGACTCAGGGTACAGAATACTTCCGATCTTGTCAAATGTTCCAGACAAAATAAATGTCAATAATTCTCAACATGGCAGTCAGAGGAGGCACCTTACAACTTCAGCTTGCCACTGTTTATGATGAGCTTCCATGTTGCTCAAAACCAATTATCAGCTCAGGGCATGATCCACAGGCAGCAACAGCATACACCCCTCCCCCACACACAATGACATCCAAGATTTGCAGACCCTTCAGGCTCCTCATCACACCTCTCCGATCCACTTTCAGGACTTAGGAAACACAAAGCTACATGTCATGGCACACCTGCAACAAGTTTTGAAAGCTTGCTTCAAGGGCATTTGTGTATCAGGACAGGTAGGTAACTTACAGACTGGACCAGCTATACCTCTCAGCTTCTCACTTGCTCTCTTAGCACCAACCAATATGCTCACAGCATTCATGTCTTGTTGTGCCATGTTCTGCCACTTAGCACGTTGGCACTTTAGCCAGAGCCTAAGGGTTATTCATACTCTGTACTGATGTGCTATTTGCACAGACCTGTGGATAGGCTGCTTGACATGCTTATCAGTAGAGATCTGGGGTGGGGCAACTTTATGCCACATCAAGACATCAATCCAACACTCATTGTGTATGTGGCAAACAAATTGCATGCTTATTCAAACAAATGGCCATGTTGGAAAATGGGTGGGGGGATAGTTCTCAGTCCAGTTTGGACTGGGTGGGGGGTGCTGTTGTCCAGAGGGTCCCAGTACTGTCAGCTATATGCACAGTCCATAAATAGTACAGCAGTTTGGTCACAGTCAATCATCCACTCAGGCTGGCATGGTGAAGGATATGTTCGATTACAATCTGGGAAGTGGGCCACAGTAAATTCTGTGGGGCCATCACAAGCAATTTGGGGAATCGCATATCATCAGTCATGGAGCCACACAAATAGTCCATCAAGGCTCTGGTCAGTCATGTCTAAGGGCTGCCTTCTAGGTCAGTTATATGTCTGGGGGTTATACAAACCTGGGGTTCATGCATTGAGGGTATGAAGTAAAAGGAGACACGAGCCATTCTCTAGAACCAAGATGCGCCTGAGAAATGACAAAAATTACACCTGGGTGTGCTGGGTTAGTGTCAGTTTGATGGATGTAACAGTATTCAATGGCTTCAGATGCTACAAGCCAGGCAGAAACTGATTGATATCTAATTCCAGTAAGTGAAAGCTGGATGCAGCAATTTCACATGGAACATTAAATAGTTATTGGTTATAATGCCAGTGTTTGCTTTGCATTGTGGAGGCAAACCCCAGCCTCTGTTCATTTAGTTCATTTTTATTTTTTGCTGGTTGTAAATAAAAGTTCATATTTTGAATTGTCCGTTTGCTTGCCTGTATGCAATGTTCCCCTACTGAACAATGAGACATGCGGGTCTACAGTGGGCACTGGGAGCAATGAATTAGAGAGAGTGTTTAAACAAAGTGTGGTTACTGACAGGTAAACTGTGTGGTCTGACGGTTAAACAGCATCTAGGGTGAGAGTTTTGCATTGTAAGTACAAGGGAGTGTCAATGGTGCTGGCTCTGAACTGTAAACAGCATTGCTTTATGGTTGCTGCGCTGTTATTTTGTCAGTGAGGGCCAACGCTGAATTGCCAAAGTTTGTCCAGGTACATAGCAGTCTTTCAAAGATGGCAGCGTGCCAGAGATCTCGTCTTTAGGCAGAGTTTTCCTGAAGGAGAGCTCATGCCCGAAACATCGATTCTCCTGCTCCTTGGATGCTGCCTGACCTGCTGCGCTTTTCCAGCAACACATTTTCAGCTCTGATCTCCAGCATCTGCAGTCCTCACTTTCTCCTTTAGGCAGAGTAGACAATTGTTGGGTAGCTGAGTAGCAGATTGTTTATGGAATGATGCATGGTAACATAGGACCAGAGTTGGACAAGATGGATGCTGTATTTAGTGAAGCAAGTTTGGTGAGAAATTATCATTCAAATTCATGGTGAAAATACTTCCAAAACAGTCAACCCAACTTACGCTTAACCAAAAAAGCATAAGATTCAACCCTCTGAGTTGCACATTCAAGACAGAACAAATATTGTTACTGGAGTTTCTTGCTAATTTCTCTTCATGTTTTCATCAATAAGCCAACTGAGCAGGCACATTCTCAAAATAGACTTGCAACCTAACAAGATCAGATAGTCCTTCTACATGATACAGCCGAGAACACATTATAAAGTCAAGATAACATTCCTGTGTAAAAATGACACATGATTCCTAAAACTTATTTAGCCACTTAAAATTTTCAATATGTAGAAAATAAAGCTTTTGTAAATTTGTTATAATTCAAAAATGTAGATTTCAGTGGATCTTTCCTCTTTTGAAGCATCAGAACGTCATTCAAAAAAGTAGTCAACTTCTTTGCCAGGTATAAATTGAGCCATTGGTGTAGGTGTTGGTGGTTGCCATTTTGAAATATCATCAACATTCAACACAAGTAGCCTTCTGCCAATCTTTTCAACACAATCCATAGCACCCATTTAATTCTGTAACCAGTTATACAGGTACCAGCAACTAATATAGGCACTTGCAGTGTGAAAAACTGGGCTGATTACAAACATGAATGTAGCATGTCATGGCTAACATCAGGGGAATCAATTTACATGTCAAGTAAATGGAAAAAAAATGAATTTAGAGCCCTGGAAAAATAAATATCTTCTTTACAGTGGTTATTTTATATTCTGGATTGACTGATATGCTGCTATTATTTTCAGAGACTGACTATAAGGCAATCACTGAGGATTGATTGAAGAATTTCAGTGCATTTAACAACTGCTTCTTCTGAGTTTTGCAGCCATTTAATTATTAAGATAACTGTCACAAATTTATTTTGGCTGTAAAATTAAACTAACAGAATCTTTGATCTCCTCCCTTTCATTTATTTTGCAGCAAATGTCACTCCCAAGTATTGAGAATTAAACTTTTGGTTGCTCACGGTATAATAAAACAAAGTTCTATTACAGGACAAAGGAAATATTTGCACATGAAAATACCATGGTTGTAAGTTGGCAAAATAAATTATGTAATTTGACCTCCTTCTTTTCAAAGAAAAAGCTCATTCTAGTATATACCATACCAATTTGTACTGAATTGTACAATGTCATATGTGAGCCATTGGTAGGAGCTTCTTTAATGTATGTGAAAAGAGATAGGAAATTTGCTGGCAAAGCTACTTCCAAATGGGCTCCCAGATTGGAGCAGCTTTAAAAGAGATGCCACCTTTTAAGCCGAGCGTGTCTAGCATTTTACACTTTCTTTGTAACAAGCTTATTTTTTCAAGTTTTTTATGTCAATTATTGGCTTTCCCAGCTTTCAACAGTCTTGGGAAGCAGCTGCATATAGCGGTGAAACAAGGATTCGCTGATTTTAACTTGTCATCTTCTACCCATTCATAGTTGTGTTGTACCGATGGCCAACACTAGCACCAGTGCAGATATATGGCCTGCAGACTTATGATCAGCATCGTATCGAGTGGATAGATTCTTCAACCGACGAAATATAATAAATGAAAAGAAAATAGCCTGCACTGAATGGCATGAAAGTCTCTTGCTTCAATTGTTCAGGATTGTTATAATGAGGTACTTTAGCAAGGCATATTTATGCAGCTTTTGGCAGTGAGCTACGATCCTCAAGGTCATAAAAGATAATAAGATCATAATAAGAAAGCCACACTCCATAACAATTAATTCCATCTATTAATAGTTAACAGTGAAATATTTCGAAAAACAAGGTTTTGAAAATGTAAAGCAACTAAGATCTATTTATAGAGAGATCTCTCTTAATTACTAAAATGTTTACCAAGCTTTCAATGGATAACGTGGACAGGAACATTTTCCACAAACTGGCTGTTTTCATGTTGTAACAATGCAGTCAACAGACTAGCTATGAAATGTTGCATCAATATTGTGGGGAACACCATCACTTAAGTGTTTTCTGACTGAAAGTAAGTTTTGTTTATTTACTCAGACCAGTTGTTAATGATGAGAAAAGGGTAGACAATAGATTTCTTGGCCATGTTGTCTTAAAACTCTGGCCAATAGGTGGTATTTAGTATTTGTCATGGAATTTAGATGGTCAGGTGAGGGTCATGAAGGGGTCCAAAATGAAAGGGGTATGATGATAGTTGCAACCAATTTCTGACTGGCTAATTTTGCAAAGTCACAGAAGATTCTGCTGGGAAATAACTTTTCAACCAGGGCCTTTTGAAATGTTATGTAATAGCAGAGATAGGAGCTAATATCATCAGGTTTCTAACATAGAGTAGTCTAATCCTAAAAGATTCACGGTAAGGATCTGGTACAAAGTATATCTCCATACTATCAATTCAATGGGATTTCTATCAGCTCAGAATATTCAGCTCATAGCCTCATAGAAATTTTACTTATCAATCATGGCTCAAATTTTGACATGCAATTTAACACAAAAACAAAAATCACTGGTGAAACTTAGCAGGTCTGACAACATCCATAGAGAGAAAGCAGAGTTAACATTTCGAGTCTGATGACTTTAACACAATTTTTGATCCACTATTTTGTACTAAAACATTAAGTGTGGCTCTGTTTCCTCCTTAATGAGTTACATCACAGATTTACATTTATAGTTAAGCCAGAGACATGCAGAAAACTTCAGTCAAGGTGAAATATTCCCAAACTGAATTGTCTTTCAGTCTTCAACAGTTAAAAAAGTTTTTGAAAAAAGTTTTTGAAAAGAGTTTAGAGAATCCCCTATTTAAGCAATAGATTTGCAAACAATTGTTTTTTCTAAAAAAAAGAAGAGTAACTGAACACAAACATTCAAGTCTATCTTACCCGTTTCTGCAGTACAAGTGGAGTGATTGCAGGCAATGTGACTCGTCGTGCATGCAAGCTCATGTCTGCTCTTCAAAAAGCGTGACCATGAAGCAACTGAGAAAGACCAATCTATGTGGTTGATTGAAATTCTTGAAAAAATTCCTTGCAGGCTCAATATACTGTACACAAAATTCCTTTGTTGTTGCATAGAGGCTGCTACAAAAACATAGTACTGAATTAAAGGATCAACAAATGTCACTGAGCCTATGTGAATCCCGTAGTACACAAACTAATTAAGTGATGTAGTCATAGGACAGGACAAATCAACAGCCAATCACAACCACTAAAAGCTCCTCCTTTGCCCTTGAATACAAATTATCATTTTGTTTATGGTTTCAAAGAACACAAGAGTTCCTGACTCTAAAACAAGAATACAATTTTAAATCTGTTGCTAATCAGGAAATTCTTGTTTTAGTTGTTTCAAATTCAGAATAAAGCTGCCAGGCATCATGTTTGTAATTTTTTTAAAGCTGAAAATGTCCTTTTCAATATTAATAATTGTTGACTGTAATCTCCGATACATAAATTGAAATATTTCACACAGAAATGTTTGCTAAACATGCTTTCAGTAAGTTCAACAAGTTCAATAACTTTCTAACACAAAAGTATTTCTTGGCGTTTCCTTTCTTAATTCATTTTTTAAAAAAAAACAACAATATAATCACAAGGAAAATGAAAATGATGAATAATGTGCTCAAGTTTACAACTAGCTGTGGTGTTCCTGATGACAATGACTGCTCACTAGTTGGAACTTGGCAATTGAAGAGTTAATTGCTTCCAACTGTCGCCTCATCTTTGGGTTATGAACACATTTTGGACACTGTAAAAAATATAATTAATTTAATTCTCCAAAAATAGATGTTTTGCAGTTTCTTTTTAAAAATTATAATATCTCTGTTATAAATCATTGTTTATGGATTTTAATCCAGCATGTAATATTACAACCAAGAGAGAAATACATTGCTCACTAAAGGTAAAAGGCCTGTTCTTCAAATTACATTGGTAAAAGCTGTAGCATTGTGATTCCCCAAACATTTTGTAAAAGCCAGCCTCATCTATTCTACTATCTAGACAACTACGTTTCTTGGCATGACAATATACAATACAAAATCACTGACTGATGAAGTAATATTGAAACACTACAATGGAACAGAGATTTACAACACAGAAATAGCGTCAAATTTCTCACCATGACGTTTAGGAACACTGTGGCATAACATTTAGAAGGACAGATTGAACTTGACTCCCACTTAACCTCATAACCAGACAAACTATCCCGTAATAAATCAAGGGATTTACATGACCACAGTACTGAAATACAAGTAAATAGTTGAGGCACAAAATCTAGGAAGATCTCAGATTCAGTGTTGACTTTTTACTGACTTTGCTGATATCAGTGAAGATGTGGTGATGCTACAGCAATTGGTTACAGCACAATTGAATATATCAGAGTTGCTGCCCCTGTAATATTCAGTAATCATTACTGAAAGTACACAAATGTAAATATCATGTATGGAGCAGCCTTAAAATGCCTTCTGCAGCCGAATAACCTGCAGACATGAAGACTTACTCATACAAAAATGAGTGCCTTGGCCAAGATTAAAGGGATTCAACATAGAAAATAGGAGCAGGAGTAAGCCAATCCGCCCTTCGAGCCTGTTCCACCATTCATTATGATCTTAGCTGGTCATCCAGGTCAATTATCTATTTCTGCTTCCTCCTTTGAACCCTTTAGCTCCAAGTACTATGTCCAACTACTTCTTGAAGTCTTACGATGTTTGGCCTTATCTGCTTTCTCTGGTGGCAAATTCCACAGATTCACCACTCTCTGGGTGAAGAAATTTCCCCATATCACAGTCCTAAATGGTTTACCTCCTATCCTTAGACTGTGACCCTGGTTCTGGATTCCCTCATTATCAGGAACATCCTTCCTACACCTACCCTGTCTAGCCCTATTCAAATGTTGTAGGTTTTTATGAGATGCCCCCTCTTTTTTCAGAATTCCAGTAAACATAATCCTAACCAATTCAACCTCTTCTCATATGTCAGACCTGACATGCCAGTAATAAGTCTGATAAATATTCACTGCACTCCTTTCTCAGATAAGCAGACCAAAACTACTTGCAATACTCCAGGTGTGGTGTCACCAAGGCTTTGTATAATAGCAGCAAGACATCGCCGCTCCTGCACTGAATCTTCTTGCTTACCTTCATGATCTAAAACATTTAGACCTCATTGCTATTCTTTCTGGAATTATCATTGTTATTTTTTATTGAATTACCTCCTATCTATCTGTGTTAGAAGGAAGATACTGCATTGGCATAATCATGGGTTGAATCAGCGAGCAAAATATACTTATGTATATACAAATACACAAATGATATAGGTTCAGTCCTAGGAAAATTGTTCCCCCAAATAATTCTCTCGGTTGCTGCTTTGTTTTGTTGGTAAATCTCTAGCTTGCTCCCTCCAGATCTCCAGTAGGTTAATGTTTTGAATTGTCAATCTAAACTTCATATCATACAGCTGAGACTTCCATTCAGCCAGGCTTCAGCATTCCTTTCAGCACACCTACAAAAGCAGAACTTTTGCTGCTAGGAAATTGTTCTCAGCATTGGCAGAACAAATGGAATGTCTATGATCTCCTTTATTTGAAGAAGGAAGAGTAAACTGTGTAGTAGAATGAATGGTAATATTCTATTTGAACAATACCCAGCGAATCTTAGACTGCTACAACAAAATAATCTAACTAATGCACAACATTTAACTATGACATTTCACTGCAAAATTGTCAAGCAGACATTGGTTTTTAAAAAATAACTTAGCAAGTTCTTCTCAATTTTCACAATGCAGGGATGATGGAAATACCCAGAGACAGCCTTATACCCCAACTGAAAGCTTTCTAATAGTATTTTTATGCTTCTTGTCCTTTGCATTTCACCCCTCTGGCATCATCCTTCTCATTGTTCAAATCTCAAAACTTCATCATTTGCAGTTCCCTACTCCTTGTTTCTTCATCACCAGCTTCCACTATGGCATTAAAACTGGGGTCTGTTAAGGTTATATTAAAAGTGCTATATTTGTCTTGTTTATCTTTCTAAATGTAAATTATCAGTTTCTCCAGCAACATAAGCAGTGGAATGAAGCTTCCAATGGTACACACCCAAGTGCCAATTCATCTGCAGAGCAATATGACACTGATTGGAATCCATCCACTTTAGCACTGACCATTGTTTTGAAATAAAAGCTCACACACCTTAACACAACATATCTCCTTATCATACATCAGCACTTGGGTAATCAGAGCTGACAAACATCAGTCAAACAATACCCAGACTAATAAGAATTGAAGCATTGTTTTTGGTAACTGAACCCAGCCTCCACAGATAGAATCATACAATCACTATAGGGTGGAAGCAGGCCATTCAGCCCACACTGCCTCTCTAAAGAGCATCACAAACAGACCCACCCAACCCTGTGCCTCTGCACTTCCCATGGCTAATCCACCTCTCCTGCACATCCCTGGACACAATGGGCAATTTAGCATGACCAATCCATCTAACCTGCACATCTTTGGTCTGTGGGAGGAAAGCTATGCAGTCACAGGGAGAATAAGTAAACTCCAGACAGGCAGGTATCTGTGGGTGGAATAAAACCCAGGTCCCTGGTGCTGTGAGGTAGCAGTTCCAACCACTGAGCCACTGTGACAGCCTCATTTTTCACCCTCACCTCGTAACAATTAATTGATTGAAGCCATTGATTGATTGTTCTTATTTCTTCATTCTTCTCATCTCGTTACAGCCTCCTACTGCACTTGCCTCTTTCGTACTCTATTTACTGTCGTGACCATGGATCACCTTTGAACATAAAGAACGTTGATCCAAATTTTTTTTTAAATTGTGCTGATATAGGCAAGCTGCCTGTGGATGTAAATTCAGAGTTCTTCTGAAGAAAAATTCTGGAATGTGACATTTGTACAGAATCAGAGAAATTTCAAATGGAAATCCTAAAGAGGAAGCAATAATGAGAGGTCAACTACCTATCCCTTCTCAGCAGGAAGCCATCTCATGCAAACAGGGTGATACAACAAATGGGGTTTAAAGCGAGCTTTAACGCTAGTCATAGAGTCATAGGGTCATAGATGTGCAACACGGAAAAAGTCCCTTCAGTCCAACTTGTCCATGCTGACCAGATATCCTAAACTAATCTAGTTCCATTTCCCAGCAGTTGGCCCATATCCATCTAAACCCTTTCTATTCATAAATCCAACCAGATGCCTTTTAAATGTTGTAATTGTACCAGCCTTAATCACTTCCACAGGCAGCTCATTCCATACACTCACCACCCTCTGTGTGAAAACGTTGCCCCTTAGGTCACATAAATTTTTCCCTTCTCAACATAAACCTATGCCCTCGAGTTCTGGGCTCCCCCACCCCAGGGAGAAGATCTTATCTATTTACCCAATCCACGCTTCTGTGTGTGTTAGCAGCCTGATATCCGAATTTGTAGCCTAGAGTGTCATGAAGGTCATAGCTTTGTGAATCACCACAAAACACTCGTGCAACACAGATAAAGAAATGGGAAAAGGTGCTCTCTCAGTGAGTTCTAGAAGCCAGCTCACCAGCCAACTAGTTAAAAGATAACAGGATAACAAAAGGACTTTTGCACTTGAAGAATCGATCACTGCTGAAAAGAATCGGGTCAAAATAGTTTGAATCAACCTAAAAGCAAAGAATTTCAAATTTGACTGTTCAACTGACACCGACTGCAACACCCAAAACATACAACTATCCACTCTGCATAAACTATTTGGAGAGTGAACATATATCTTAATTTTAAAACTTTTTGGATTCACCTCTTATTTCTAATCTGTGTATATGGGTGTTGTATTACTATTTATCTCAAGTTTAGTCAGTAATAAACTCACTCATTTTGTTAATTCAAGAAAGCCGTTTAAGTTGATTCCTTTTAAAACATAAGTTCATTTGAATCTGGGAGAAAGGAATGTTTTCAAAAAATTAACGTTGTTGTCACCAACCAGGGGATAGATGAATAACCCTGGGCTGCCAGTTCACTCCTCCTCACCCAGCAGCTTAATATTTCGAGGTTATAGAGACATAGAGATATACAGCACAAAAAAAAGACCCTTTGGTCCAACTTGTCCATGCCGATCAGATATCCTAAACTAATCTTGTCCCATCTGCCAACATTTGGCCCATATCCCTCTAAACCCGACCAATTCATATACTCATCCAGATGCCTTTTAAAGGATGTAATTATACCAGCCTCCACCCTACTCAGTCCATACATGTATCTCCCTCTGCATGAAAAGTTTGCCCCTTAGGTCCCTTTTAAATTTTTCCTTTCTCACCTTAAACCTATGCCCTCTAGTTTTCAACTCTCCACCCCAAGGAAAAGACCTTGTTTATTTACCCTATCCATACCCCTCATGATTTTATAAACCTCAATAAGGTCACCTCTCAGCCTCTGATGCTTCAGGGAAAGTAGTTCCAGTCTATTCAGCCTCTTCCTATAGCTGAAAACCTGCATCCCTGGCAATATCCTTGTAAATCTTCTCTGAACTCTTTCAAGTTTTGCAACATCCTTTCTACAAAAGGGAGACCAGAATTGCACACAGTAGGTACCAAGTTACTTCAGGTGACTGCATGCTCCAAAGCACCTCCATGTTGGGCACTGGGCACTAACATCTCAGACACACTCCATGGGTATCAGCCACATGCTACACACATGTGCTGGTCTTCAAGAAACTTCATGGCACATTTCCAATCTATGTACAGGATGCTTCTGTGCGTCAAATTTGTATCTCGGGCTGCTCTAGAAATTATCACTGTAATGCTGCTCCAAGGGCACTGTGCACACAGCTCGTGGACAGGACCAGGCTACATCTCTGGTCCATTTGCTTGCTGTCATAGCACTCAGTCACTCTGAACCTACTGAGGTGCTCATAATAACCCTGTGCTATTTTTCTGTATTTTGCCCACCCTGCCAGAAATACCAGGGTTAGAATACTCCTCTATTCTCATGCCATTTAACACAGACACAAAGTCAGAAAACTTATCATCAATATCAGCAATCCTCACTCATGTCAAGGAACATCACCTTCGCCCAGTAAATAAAGGAAAGGCTCTGAAACCAGTTCCGAGGCTTGGACAGAGTCAGCTGTTTGGGGCAGTCAGAGTCAGGAACCTCTCCACATAAGCAGTGAGGAGTTAAATTTTAAGTGATGAAGCAAGAGTGATGTGCGAAAAACCTTTCCAAATAATGAATAATTAGGGTGTGGAAAGCACTGTCTGGAAATTTAGTGAAGGCAAGTTCAGTTGATGAACATCGGGTGATTATTTGGATAAAAATGTTGTGCACGGGTATGGGAAAAAGGTAGGAAATGGGCACCAGGTAAGTATGGAAGCAGTGCAGGCATGATGGGGCAAATGGACTCCTTCTGAATGCTGACGACTCTGTGATTCTGTGAAATGTCAGGTGACTTTTCCCAATCTTGATTCTTTCTGCCGTGTTGTGGACTGTTTTCCTCCTGTAATGAGAGACAGGAAGTTATTCAAGGAGATGGAAGTGGACAATATTAAATTTGGTGTAGATGAGGAGGTACCTGGAGTGACGATTAGGCAGCACAGAGGGTATTGTTATGAAGATGTGGGTGTAGTATAACTTTAAGAGAGTAAAAGCTTGCAGTCACAGCACCAAGTGTTCTCAACAAGACACAATGTAACATGTGTTCCAGCTAATGGGGTAGCTTGTTGCCTGGAAATGACAAAACAGATTTGAATTAGGCCAATTAGTTTAAATTTTATCCTGAAAAATGCCAAATTTCAATCAAGTTGGAATTGAGTATATTAACAATATTAAAAGCCAATAACACAATCTGATGCTTTGGGGTATAAGACCGGGGAATATTGAACTGTTGGGAAGAGAACTGCCAGCAGACCAACAGCTGTAGACTGCTAGTCACAACTCTCTGAGAGGTACTTGTCTAGAGAAGGAGTTTGCACAAAGGAAAACCTCAAAACTGACCTAAAGAGCCAATCTACCAATGAAAATAATGAGAAGATTCGACTGCTGGCTGGTTTTAAAATTTGGATTTTTCTGTAAAGCTTAATGGGGAGTTTTATTGCCCAAGTATTACAGAAGCGAAGGTAAAAGGTAGGTTAGAGGAAGGAATTATAAATAGTTTTAGTTAATTATTCTCAGTTATACTTTAAGAAATAAAGTTGTTAATTTTTACTTGACATAGTTCTTGGCCACTCGAATTTTTACAGATTACTGCACTAGATAAATCTTTTCTATGTTGCTGGTTTTAAATTAAGCAGATTGACGTGTTGTAAGAGTTTGGGAGCTTGGGTCCATGATTTGAACTGTTTTGGAAAGATTTGAATAGATTTGCGGGTAAGAAAAAATCCCAGCAGATTTAAACACTTGCAGGTTAGTGTCCTAGATCTTTAAATAAATGGTAGGTGAGACAATTTGTTTGCTTTCAGTAACATGTGGTTAAGGAAATTAAAAATGAGAGAAATGGCTCTTAAAATTGTTAAAGAGGTTCTGGGATTTGAAAATGTTTCTCAAATTTGCCAAGAAAGTTTAGAAGGCAAGAAAATGGTTATACTTTTTGAATTAGAAAATAAGTTAGATTTGGGTTTAGCTAAGGACTAAAGTAATAGAACATAGAACATAGAAAAATACAGCGCAGTACAGGCCCTTTGGCCCTCGATGTTGCGCCGATCCAAGCCCACTTAACTTACACTAGCCCACTATCCTCCATATGCCTATCCAATGCCCGCTTAAATGCCCATAAAGAGGGAGAGTCCACCACTGCTACTGGCAGGGCATTCCATGAACTCACGACTCACTCAGTAAAGAATCTACCCCTAACATCTGTCCTATACCTACCACCCCTTAATTTAAAGCTATGACCCCTTGTAATAGCTGACTCCATACATGGAAAAAGGTTCTCA
>NC_057716.1:63187933-63193219 GCF_004010195.1 Chiloscyllium plagiosum
AGGAGGCCTGTAGAAAACTCCTAACAGGGTGACCTCACCTTTCCTAATCCTAACCTCAGCCCAAACTCCCTCAGATGGCGAGTCTTCATCCATCGTCCTTTCCACCGTTGTAATACTATCTTTGACAAGCAATGCCACACCTCCCCCTCTTTTGTCCCCACCTCTGACCCTACTAAAACATTCAAACCCTGGAACCTGCAACAGCCAATCCTGTCCCTGTTCTACCCATGTCTCCGTAATAGCCACAACATCGAAATCCCAGGTACCAACCCACACTGCAAGTTCATTGTAATACTATCTTTGACAAGCAATGCCACACCTCCCCCTCTTTTGTCCCCACCTCTGACCCTACTAAAACATTCAAACCCTGGAACCTGCAACAGCCAATCCTGTCCCTGTTCTACCCATGTCTCCGTAATAGCCACAACATCGAAATCCCAGGTACCAACCCACACTGCAAGTTCATCTACAAGTAATGTTGAAATTGAAACTCAAACACTTAGGAGTGTCAGAGAAACAGACAAGTGCAGTAAAGGTATAAAAAACTTAAATTACAATTAGGGAAAATGGAGTTAGAAGATTAAACAAGAGAGAGGGAAGAAATAGAGAGGGAGAGAGAAAGGGAAAGAGCGAGAGAAAAGAAAGAGAAAGAGAGAGAAAGGGAGAGAGAAAGAGAGAGGGAGAGAGAGGAAAAAGAGAGAGAGAGAAGGTTCTTGGCTGAGCAAAGAGAGAGCGAAGATAGGGAGAAAGAAAGAGAGAGAAAGTTCTTAGCTGCTCAAAAAGAGAGAATGTGAACTTGAGAAGTTGCGACTTAGTCAGCAAAGCCAAGTTAACAGGATGGAAATTAAAAGAGAAGGTACATATATATATGTACCTTCTCTTTTAATTTCCATATATATATAAAAATATGTCAAAACTCTGCCACATTTTGACGAGGAAGATGTTAAATCCTTCTTCATTTCATTTGAAAAATTGGCTAGACAGATGGAGTGGTCTGAGGATTTATGGGTAATGCTAGTTTAGACTAAACTGTTAGGCAGAGCTAGTGAGGTATTTGCCGCACTGTCAGATGAGTTGTCAAGAGATTATGTAGAGGTTAAACAGGCTATTTTAAGTGCTTATGAATTGGTGCCAGAAGCATATAGACAGCAGTTCTGAAACACAAAGAAGGAACCAGGTCAGACTTACGTTGAGTTCGAAAGAATTAAACATAATCATTTTGATCGATGGCTGTGTGCTTTGAAAATAGATAAGAAATTTGAGGCTCTAAGAGAGATTGTTCTGCTGGAGGAGTTCAAAAACTCACTTCCAGAGATGGAAAGAATTCACATGGAGGAACAGAAAGTTCAGGAAGTGAGAAGGGCAGCAGAATTAGCAGAGGAGTACATGTTGGTGCATAAGACAAACTTCTGGCAGAATTTTGTCTTGTGAGGGACAGAAGGTGGGAGAAAGGGAGATCCTACATGATAGAACCAAGAATCAAGAACACTGGTATGATTTTACCAGAGGTTAAAGAAGCCCAAGAGGGTGGACAGGAGGAGAAAGGCCTCAGGTGTTTTCACTGTAATGGAGTGGGACACAGAAAATTACAATGCTGGTGGTTTCAGGGAACTGGGAAAAGGTGTTTTCACTGCCAGAAGGTGGGATACATAAAGACACAGCACTGGTCGTTAAAGAAAGGCACTGTGGGAAAAGAAGCTAAGCTAGTGGCATTAGTGAAGACAGTCGAGGAGAATCTAAGAAGAGCCGAGGAGCTGCAGGAGAGTATACAGCCAAGGCAGGGGCTGGGTATGGAGTTAGTACCTGATCTCTACAAAAGATTCTCCTCTGTAGATAAAGTTTACTCAGAAAGAACAGGAGGAGAATGATAAGAAGTTATAATTTTGAGAGATACAAGATACAAGTTGTGGGCAGCACGGTGGCACCGTGGTTAGCACTGCTGCCTCACAGCGCCAGAGACCCGGGTTCAATTCCCGCCTCAGGCGGCTGTCTGTGTGGAGTTTGCACATTCTCCCCGTGTCTGCGTGGGTTTCCTCCGGGTGCTCCGGTTTCCTCCCACAATCCAAAAATGTGCAGGTTAAGTGAATTGGCCACGCTAAATTGCCTGTAGTGTTAGGTGCAGCGGTAAATGTAGGGGAATGGGTCTGGGTGGGGGTGGGTCGGTGTGGAGTGGGTCGGTGTGGACTTGTTGGGCCAAAGGGCCTGTTTCCACACTGTAAGTAATGTAATGTAATGTAAAAAGATCTAACCAGTCTCTGATGGTAAGAGATGAGCGAATTTGCACTTTTTCTGATCTATTACCTGAGAGTGTGGTAATATGTGGGATAGATGGACATAAATTTAGTGTAAGATCAGGTTGAAGTAGCAACTCAAAACTGGGGAAATTACAGTGGGAGTGATTGACAGAGTGTCAGTTCCAAGAATTCAGTTTGTTCTTGGGAATGATTTGGCAGGATCCAAGATGGGAGTGATACCCCTTATTGTGGAGAAGTCCAAGAAACTGAAGAGTTAAAACAGAAATATTCTGGTATTTTCACAGACTGTGTGATAATCAGATCCCACTATCATAAAGTCACAGCATGAAGCGAAAAGTACAGAGAAAGATGAAGGAGTTGAGGTTCAGTTAGTATGCTTGACATAATGGTGCAGGAAAAAACCTGAACAGGCAGAGGGTCAGACAGAAGTGTTTAGTCCTGAAGGGCTAAGAGACTTGCAACAGCAAGACAAGTTGATAAAAGATATATTTAGATGCATATTCTGAAAAGGAGGCAGAGAATATTCGGGAGGGTTATTATCTGAAAGATAGGATCCTAAGATGGAAATGGAGCTCACGGCAGGTTAGTGCAGAGGAAAAATGGGCCGAAGTGCACCAGATTGTGTTGCCGGTAGCATACAGACAAAAGGTGTTATGGGTAGCACATGAACTACCTGTGGGAAGTCAGCTAGGGGAAGAAAAACTCAGGCTAAGGTAAAAAAACATTTTTACTGGCCTGGAATGCACAAAGATGTGGTTAACTTTTGCTATATGTGTCATACATGCCAAATGGTATGTAAGCCACAGCCGATAATAAAACCAATACCTTTGTTGCCATTTCCTGCATTTGAAGAAGCTATCACACTGGTTATAATCGACTGTGTAGGTTCCCTCCCGAGAACTAAAAGTGGGAACCAGTATTTGGTAACCATAACGGATGTGTCTACCAGATTTCCAGAGGCAATTCCATTATGGAGTATCAAGGCAAAAAGGGTGGTGGAGGAGTTAGTAGCTTTCTTCACACGGTATGGTCTACCCAGAGAGAATCAGTTGAACCAAGAGTCAAATTTTACTGCTAGGTGGTTTAAGGAGGTTTTGGATAGCTTAGGTGCACAGCACTTCAAAACGAAAGCTTATCATCCTGAATCCCAGGGAGCTTTAGAAAGGTGGCATCAGGCCTTGAAGACCATGTTGAGAGCAAACTGTCAGGATTACCCGAATGATTGGGATAAAAGTTATCCCATTCATATTGTTTGCCATTAGAGATGCCCCAAATGAATCTACTCAGTTTACTCCCTTTGAGTTAATATTCAGTCATGAAGTGAGAGGCCCTTTGAAATTAATTAAGGGCGGTACTATGGCTCAGTGGTCAGAACTGCTTCTTCATAGCACCAGGGTCCCAGGTTCGATTCCAACCTCAGGCGATATCTGTGTGAAATTTGCACATTCTCCCTGTGTCTGCGTGGGTTTCCTTTGGGTGCTCCAGTTTCCTCCCACAATCCAAAGATGTGCAGGTTAGGTGAATTGGCCATGCTAAATTGCCCATAGTCTTAGGTGCATTAATCAGAGGAAAAAGGGGTTTGCATGTGTTACTCTTCGGAGGATCAGTGTGGACTTGTTGGACCGAAGGGCCTGTTTCCACACTTTAGGGAATCTAATCTAATCATCTAATGTAAAAAAAAAATGGACAGGACCAAAGTCAAAGATCTCACACTTAGATTATGTATCAGAGGTGAGGGAAAGATTAAATTGAGCAGGTGAGTTAGCTAAGCAGCACCTAAAGAGGGCACAGTGTAAAATGAACAGGTGGCAGATAAAAGCACTCAGGCTCGAAAGTTTTCCCAAGGGGATGACGTGTTAGTACTGTCACCAGTGATAGGAGATCCCTTCAAAGCCAAGTTTAGTGATACCTATCAAATTGAGAAAAAGTTGAGTCAGGTGAACTATTTAGTAAAGATGCCAGATAGGAAAAATGGTATTGAGCATATCATGTGAACATGTTGAAACCGTGTTATACTAAAGAGAAACAACTGGAGAAACAGGTGCTAGCTACTGCCCCACAGAGTGAGGAATCAAATCCAGATGATGTGGATTTTGATGTGCCTCAAAATAGATTAAAAAATAAAGAAGTCCTTGAGGAGTGGGATAGGTTCGTAAGCTATCTGTCTCAGGAGCAGAGAACACAGTCAAAAGATTTGTTACTGCAATACAAGGACGTATGTAAGAATCAGATGGGGAAGCGCTAATGCTATTGCACATGAAGTAGACCTAGGAAGTACTGCTTGGTTTAATCCTTTCAAAGTCAGACAGGACCAGAAGGAGGTGGATGCCATGCTCGACGAGGACATCATGGAACCAAGCCAGAACTAGTGGAACTTGCCGATCGTCTTAATTCCCAAACCGGGTGGGTCTCAATGATTCTGCATGGATTATCAGAAGGTCAACACCATTACAAAATTGGACTCATTTGCAATTCCTAGATCGGAGGACTATTTCGAGAAAGTTGGACAAGCCAGTTACATCACCATAGAGTCATAGAGTCATAGAGTCATAGAGATGTACAGCATGGAAACAGACCCTTCAGTCCAACCTGTCCATGCTGACCAGATATCCTGTCCGTGCCGACCAGATATCCCAACCCAATCTAGTCCCACCTGCCAGCACTCTTCCAACAGTGGCCTAACCAATGTCCTGTACAGCTGAAATATGACCTCCCAAATCCTGTACTCAATACTCTGACGAATAAAGGAAAGCATACCAAATGCCTTCTTCACTATCCTATCTACCTGCGACTCCACTTTGTACTCAATACTCTGACCAATAAAGGAAAGCATACCAAACGCCTTCTTCACTATCCTATCTACCTGCGACTCCACTTTCAAGGAGCTATAAACCTGTACTCCAAGGTGTCTTTGTTCAGCCACAATCTCTAGGACCTTTCCATTAAGTGTATAAGTCCTGCTAAGATTTGCTTTCCCAAAATGCAGCACCTCACATTTATCTGAATTAAACTCCATCTGCCACTTCTCAGC
>NC_057716.1:63195549-63260544 GCF_004010195.1 Chiloscyllium plagiosum
GATTAGATTAGATTACAGTGTGAAAACAGGCCCTTCGGCCCAACAAGTCCACACCGACCCGCCGAAGCGCAACCCACCCATACCCCTACATTTACCCCTTACCTAACACTACGGGCAATTTAGCATGGCCAATTCACCTTACCTGCACATCTTTGGACTGTGGGAGGAAACCGGAGCACCCGGAGGAAACCCACGCAGACACGGGGAGAACGTGCAAACTCCACACAGTCGGTCGCCGGAGGCGGGAATTGAACGCAGGTGTCTGGCACTGTGAGGCAGCAGTGCTAACCACTGTGCCACCATGCCACCGTAACTTAATGCATGGTTACTGGCAGGTACCTTTATCAGAGTTGGCGAAAGAAATTTCTGCATTTGTAACCCCAACTGGGCTATATCAGTTTAGAGTGATGCTCTTTAGAATGAAGAATGCACCCACCGCATTCCAAAGAATCATGAACAGATTCAAGTGGCCAAGAACTATGCAAAGTAACAATTAACAAATTTATTTCTTATCAAGTGTAACTGAGAATAATTAACTATAGAATAATTTGACCGCTGGCTGGTTTAAAAATTTGGATTTTTCTGTAAGTCTTAATGTGGCTGGGTTAACAAACTGTGCAGGCTATTTGGATGATGTAGTGATCTTTAGTAAGTCCTGGAAAGATTACATTGCATAGTTGGTAGAGTGCTTTGAATGACTTATAAGAAGCAAAACTGGTGATAAACCGAAATATAATGGAATTCACGAAAGCGGAGGTGACATTCTTGAGACATAATGTCAGTCACAGAAGGTTGACCCCGCAGAATGCAAAGACGAATTTCCATGACCAACCTTGAAGAAAGAGGTGCTTCGATTCTTAGGACTCAGCGGATTCTGTCGGAAGTTTGTTCCAAACTTCAGCAGTGTCATTGCACCGTTAACCGATTTGCTGAAGAAGAACACAAAGTTTTGGTGACAAGAACCATGATAGAAAGCATTCGACCATTTGAAATCCATATTAACCACCAAATCAGTTTTAGCTACATCAAACTATTCAAAGCCTTTTAAAGTCATCATCGATGCTAGTGAGATTGGAGTTGGAGCTGTAATCCTTCAGGAAGATGAGGATGGGATTGAACTGCCAGTTGGTTACTTTTCGAAGAAGAACAACATCCACCAAAGGAAATACTCCATGATCGAAAAAGAACTATTGAGTTTGGTACTGGCCTTACAACATTTTAATGTGGATGTCATGAACAATGTGTCGGAGATGGTTGTGTACACTGACCACAATCCGCTTACATTCTTAGAATGCTTTAAACACAAGAATATAGACTATTTAATTGGATTCTTATGTTACAGATGTTTAATTTAAAAATCGTACATATTGCGGGTTGTAAGAATGTAATCACAATGCATTATCGTGGAATTAACAGATAGAGTTTAGATGAGATTTTCTTTATTTAATGTTATATATATAAAGGCATATGGGACGAAGTTAAGCTGAATTTATATTAAAGTTATCTGTATGTTAGGGTAATCTGTTTAAAAAGTAGAGAAAAAAAATGAAGTCATCTTTTCGTTACGATGGTTCATTTTTTCTTAAGGGGGAAGGAGTTATGAAGATGTGGGTGTACTATACCTTTAAGAGAGTAAAAGCGAGCAGTGACAGCACCAAGTGTTCTCAATTAGACACTGGAGTAGCTAATTGACTGGAAATGACAAAATAGTTATGAATTTGGCCAATCAGTTTAAATTATACCCTGAAAAATATCAAATTCCAATCAAGTTTGAATTGAGTATATTGATAATGTTAAAAGCCAATGACACAATCTGGGGTATAAACAGGGGAAAATTGAACAGTTGAGGGGAGAACTGCCACCAGGCCAACAGCTGTAGACAGTTAATCAGAACTCTCTGAGAGGTACCTGTCTAGAGAAGGAGTTTGTACAGACAAAAACCTCAACACTGACCTGGAGAGCCAATCTACTTACAAAGATAAAGAGAAGATTTGACCACTGGCTGGTTTTAAAATTTGGATTTTTCTGTAAAGCTTAATTGGGAGTTTTATCAGACTAGTATTATAGAAGGGAAGGTAAAAGATAGGTTAGATGAAGGAATTGTAAATAGTTGTTAGTTAATTATTCTGAATTATACTTTATAAGAAATAAAGTTGTTCATTTTTACTTTACATAGTTCTTGGCCACTCGAATGTTTACAGATTACTGCACAGGAAAAATCTTTTCTATATTCCTGGTTTTAAATTAAGCAGGAGGGTTTACCCCAGTCATAACAGTATGCAGGGTCAATGGTGTTATGGGGTGTGTGAGCGTAACTGGGGAATTTACTGCAGACAATAATGTGTGATAGAACATGAACGATGGGAGAAGCTGGGTACATTGCAGAGATAGAGTGAGCATGAGATATAGGACAGGAGATGGTGACAAATACTCTAGAGGACAGCATGGAGAGGGTCCTTCACCTGCTTCTTACAGTGCTGGGCATTTCTCAGATGTCTGAGACTACACTAACCCAGGTAGCAACCTTGGACATGGACTGGAGTCGTGGCTTTCTCTGTGATCCTAAAGCAAAGGAAGCCTCACCTCTGCCCCCCACCCAGTAGGACTTCAAAGTTCCTGCCCACAATGTGGGTAACTATATTTCTTTTCTCTGCCATGACTGAGTTTAACATTCCAATCCATGGAGGGCAGCTATGAACTAACAATGCTTGACCAGGTGCTCAATGACTTTTTAAATATGGTGCCAGTGCCCAATATGCCAATGAACTCTGGGATATCTCCATAGTGGCACATTGTTCCAGGAATGGTACAAGGTAAGAAAGGGTTAGTCGGCTCTATTGTGGCAGGTGAGGTGGTTCAAGAGATGTGTTTGGTCGGTATAGTGAGAGATCTCACAAAACCTTGCAGTAAAAAAAACTCTAAAATCTCAGTACAACTCAGTCACAAAAAAAAATAAGATTGAGCTTGACATGACTATAGTGTTGGGTTTGACCAGTTAAATGCAATGGCACAAGAACTGATTGATATTTGGTTAAAATTAATAGCCAGCTGCAATCGAAGTACAGTATAATATTGAATAGAATAGTGAAATAGACAGAGAATGATGTGCACTATTTTGTATTGCATTATTGGTTGCAACATTTCATTTCATAGCATGCTAAAAGTTTAGTGCAAAATATCATTCAAAGAAGTATTAATAACAAAACAAAAGTCCTCACCTTTTCTGTTGAAGTAATTGTCAGTGCTTTATTTATACTCTACAAAGTTGTTGCATTGATATAATGAAAGCATTTCCCCACCCAACCTCAAAAAATTAGAACTGGGCAGAGAGTTTGTTTATGTATTATAAAAGACAGTCCTTAAAATATGTAAATCACAACAGTGCATTTAATCATTTTGACATATTTCCACAACCCAAGAATTTTAAAAACAAACTTTGTTCCCAAAAAATGTACAGTTGAGTCGCTCCAGCTGTTTGCAAATAAGAACCACAGTTTACATTTTAGTGTACAAATCACAGCCCTCAACATACAAATAATAAAGCTTGATTGTTATTAAAACAAAATTATATTAATTCAATTCATTTTGTTCACACTTATATTTACCAGGTCATTCAAATTAACAGAATAACTTTGAACCACAAATTTCTCTCTTCAGACACTTTTGTATGACAGTTAGAGTCTATGGCTAATAACTCTCAAAAGTCCAGCTGTCTCGAATTCATTTTTTTTTACTAATTATGCAGCTACAAAATATTAGTTTTCAATGGAAACCAGGCCTATGCTTTGTGCAGGTACAATCATATACAAAGAAGTTCCACCAAAAATGCTGTAAAATGTGATTGTCAGCACACTGTCTTTTCATCTTGGATTTGAACTTTAACTTGAACAGGATCCATCTCTAAATAAAGCAACATCATTACTTTCCAACAGCTGTTCAAAAGACAACCACTATTTGATAATAGCAACAACTAAATAGCAGTCTAATTCAGAGGTGGGGTTGGGTGAGGTTGTGGAAAATAAATGGTGAATATTACGATATTGAGGTTAAGACAAAATGCAGAGAGATATATGTGTATCTAGTATTAGCTACACCCAACCTTGGGTTGACTGTGCCCAGTATCAGTTGTCAAAAGTGAATAAATATTCAACTATGCTTTACTTGCCTTGGGGAGGGGAAAAAAAAATCATAGCACATAAAGAATTACTTAAGATAATATCTTTAACTAAATATTGCTGTTTTAAGTTTATTTGGTCTTCATTTGTAAAATTGCAATTATTAACTACACTAACAAGTGTTTGCTCCTGTTGCTTGTGTACAACATTTCATGGTAGTACTCTATTGCTCTGTTAAATGGATCAAAATAAAGTATCAGTTCTCAATAAGTGTCAAAGATCATGCTGCTAAGGTATTTGAATAAAATATAAGCGTTTTTTCATAAGGTGGAAGTAAGTAGCAGAGTAGAAATCAATTTATATTGTTATAAATAATACAAATTTGATTGTTAATAGTACTTTTGTTTAGATTTTCTATATCTATCCAGCTCTTGAGCAGTAGCACCAACAAAGGTTAGTGACAAAAACATTTGAAAAGTCCAATTTGTTGTTAACTACGCATCTAAGGTACAGATCCAGGAGAATCAACACTGACCATTACTGTTCCAAACTTGGTAGTGAAGGGTTATAATATATACTGTAAACCTGAGATGGGAAAAAAAGCTACGCCGAAAACAATATTTCAAACCATCCATCACCTTTGATTGTAACGCACCAATTACTGTAGCCCACACAGAAAATGTACTGACAAACATGACTCTGTTTACAAAGAAAGTTTATTTGCATTGGAAGTACTACATTCACTGTGCAAGAGAGAGCCTCAGATCAGCATTAGAACAGTTTGTTCATAAACACAAAGTCTGTCCCATAGTTACATTCTCAGGACTTAACTAGATAGATTTTAAACAGCCTATTCAGCATTTCTACTATGCACCCCTGGTGCAGGTGAGGCTTGAACCCATGTCACCTGATCTAAAGGTACAGCAACTACCATTATACCACAAGAGCCTTATGTTTACAGAAGATATCCATACAAACACCTTTGTGTCAAAATGCACTAAACAAGTTTCATCTGCACCACCTCAGATCTGTCATGGAGATCAAATGACAGGATTACATTGCCAATTATGAGTGGAAATATGGCACATCAAACACTATTTAGTGTATGCAATAACAGTTCCACTGGGGAAAACATGTTATTCAGATAATGTTATGGCCAAGTAAGGACAGGTGCATCCCCTTCCTTCTTTGTACCAATTTAGTCCAAAATCAAATATTTTCTTTTTTCTCTTTTAGCACACAGCTATGTCATATGTCAATTAACAATGAGAAAATTGAGAAGTCAATTACAAGGCTTGAATTTTATGGCATACTAACACTGAGAAAAATAATAAAATAGTGGCATCAAACCTAGGTGCAGCCATCTTCAGCTGCTTCATTAGTGATCTTTCCTCCAGTATGACATCAGAAGTCGGGATGTTCACTGATGTTTGCAAAATGTTCAGCATCATTCATGACTCCTCAGATTGTGAAGAGATCTATACCTTAATGCAGCAATGCCTGAACATCGTTTCCTCCGGGTGCTCCGGTTTCCTTCCAGAGTCCAAAGATGTGCCAGTCAGGTGAATTGGCCATGCTAAATTGCCCATTGTGTTAGGTGCATTAGTCAGAAGGAAATGGGTCCGGGTAAGTTACTCTTCGGAGGGTCGGTGTGGACTTGTTGGGCCGAAGGGCCTGTTTCCACACTATAAGGAATCTAATCTAATCCAGACCTGAGCTACTAGTTGAGCCTGCTCAAAGATGGCGCCAGAGTAATAGGGCTGCGTGTGGGCTCTTGCCATGCGCTCATCTGCTCCCATCAGTTTTCTCTCCTTTTTTTTCTTTTTACCTCTGTTCTCTTTCTTTCGTTTTTGCTTTCTTTGGTGGGTTAGTCAGTAGCATTGGCGCAACACTGAGGCCGGGCTGTGTAGATGGCAGCAGTTTCCCAGTGGTCAGAGCCAATGGTAGCAGTGGATGTGACACCTCCTGGCGATTGGAGGTGGTGGCAGCAAGGACGTCCAGGGCTGGCGGCAATGGCAAAGCTCCTCCAGCAATGGCAAAGCTCCTCCGCTGTCAAGCTATGATGCCACTGCACAAAAGTCCTGCTCCAGCCCTCCTCCGAGATGTTGCCTTACTGGTGCCACCATCTTGAAGATGGTGGCACCAGCAAACTCTTCAAGATGGTGGCACCAGTAAGGCAACATCTCAGAGGAGGGCTGGAGCAGGACTTTTGTGCAGTGGCATCATAGCTTGACAGCGGAGCCCAGGTGATGGTAGGCCTAGAGCAGGGACTGCCATTTATCGGCAAGGCAGCGGCAGCAGCAGAGCTGGGGTTTCCCAGTTGAGGAGGATTGTTCAGCATGGGACTCAGCAGTGATGTTGGTGAGATGAGCCCAGCAGCGAAGAGTTGGCACCTAAACAGTGGTGGCTCCTTTGTTGGTGGGTCCTGCACAGATGGCAGTCAGGCGGGTGAAGAGAGGGTCATGCTTGAGGCAGTAGAATGAAGATAAGCTCTCTTTCAGTTATACCTTTTTACTTCTTTTGTTCTTTAACTATTCAAAATAGCACCAGATTGTGCCATCAGTTGAAGCTTTTCACGATATTTTTCTGCATTATTAACCGTGAAATGCAAGGGACAATAAGTTATTCAAATTCAAATTCAAATTAAGTGACAACCGACATTCATGCACTCAGATGTCGGGCAATCACCATCTGCAACAAGAGAGAATCTAACCATCACCCTTGATATTCAATGACACAACTATTGTTAAATACCCCACTATCAAAATCCATGCAGTTATCATTGACCAGAAACTGAGCTAGATCAACCATATGAATACTGGGACTACAAAAGAAGGTCAGAGGATAGGAATTCTGTGGTGACTAACTTAACTCATACTGCCCTAAAATCTGTCTACCATCCACAAGGCACAAGTCAGGAATGTGAAGGAGTTTTTTCCTCTTGCCTCTTGCTGTACTCTCACTCCAATGAGATCCAAGAAGCTTGTCACTATCTAGAACCATCTAGAACTCTGCTTGATTAGCACCCCTTCCACCACCTTCAAAATTTACTATCAACACATGTTGGGAGCAATGTGTACCATCTACAAGATACACTGCACTAACACATCAAAACTCCCAAATAGCCACTTTCCAATCCAATTCCTCTGATAGCATCTTCCGAATCCATGACCTCTACTACCTAGAAGGACAAAAGTAGCAGATGTGTACGAATACCACTATATGACTTGAATTGACAAGTGGCAATTAATATTTGTGCCACACAAATGCCAGGCAATGACCATCTCCAATAAGAGACAGTCTAACCATTGCTCGTTGACATTCAATGGTGTTACCATTACTGAATCCCCTAATATCAACATCCTGAGGTTATCACTGACCAGAAACTCAACTGGACTCACCACATAAACGCAGTGGCTACAAGAGCCACTCAGAAGCTAGGAATACGCTCCAAGTAACTCACCTCTTTACTGTCCAGTCTGTCTATCATCTAGAAAGCATAAGTCAAGATTGTGATGGAAATGTCCCTATTTGCCTGGATGAGTGAAGCTCCAATAACACTCATAAGGCTTGGCACCATCCTGGCCTGCTTTATCGGTCGCATTAAACAGCATCTCAGGGCATGATCATGGGCACCAGCTGCATGCAGCCTTCATCCACAGACATTAGCATCTAATGTTTGCCAACCACTCATGATCATCGTAAAACCTCTCTTATCCACTTTATCAAGATTTAAACCTAACACCTACTGCAATTGCTAACTGCATGCATGGCAACCACACTGCATGTTTCTTCTGTCAAATAATCATGTTGGAATGTGTTAATGTGGGTTGGAAGTAGGGGGGACACAGGGACCAGCCTGTAGTCCACTCAAAGGGAAAGTTGCTGGAACAATACAGCAAGGTGGGCAAAATATATGTCAGTTTGATGGGTAAAATACAACATCCATATCTGCTCAAAGCTAGAACATTGAAGGAACAAATATAAGGAACATACTTTTGCAAACTTCAACTATATTTTATTCGTAATCATTTCATTGCCCATTTGCAATGCATGCAGAATGAACACACTGAGACTGAAATGGTTGTCAAAGGTAATTTGCATAATGCCATTGGTCCTTGCAAATCTAACACTGGCATCTGAATGATGCTAAAGTTACCAGCAAAGACTTAAAAAATGGCAAATGCTGGCTAAAGGGGACCAGCTGCAGAGGACCTTCACCAAGTTTTTGTTCTCTGTTGAGGCTGAAGTGGAACAAATGATGAAAACTTGTCCCTCATTATCAGAGTGAAGCATGTCTCATATTATGGAGAAATGCATTTAATCTTTATCTGCAAAGTGCGGCCTCACCAATGCCTCCTCTGAAATCAAACAACCTTTTTCACCCTTTATGTTCCCAAATTAGGCCATTTCCAGCAGGAGTCATGCTCCCCACCACTCATGGCTTTTTGGTCACAGCAGCTGCCTTCCTAAATAGGTGAAGGTGGATGGAGGATGAGCAGGGCTGAGAGCAAAAGCCAGGAGCTGCAGCACTGCAGGTCCCAATACTGGAACTATCCTGGCTGCTGGGGCAAGACCTGAGGGCTGCAAGAACGTGAGGTTATCCTACTCCAGTTGCTGTGGAAGTCTCTGCCACTTTGAACTTCTATGCAAATGCTTTATTAAGGGAAAAATGGATGACTTGTGTGGGATCTGTCAGTCATGCACCCAAAATTATATTAGGGCAGATTTTCCACCCTAACAAATTTTAAAATACCAGATGGATTCTTCAAAGATAGTGCAGATGCAAGGGTTCTTCAATATGTTCCTTCAATATTTGCCCTTCAGTGGACATCCTATGATTAATGAGATGTTCTAGGAATAACACATGGTAAGCTGGGTGAGAATTGGACATGAGGTCACTGGGGAATAAGTAGCTAATCAGTTGAGTTGGTAAGATATAGTGAGAAGTGTCACAAGACCTTATGGTGAGAAACTCTCCAAAAAACTCAACTTCATCAAGAAGAAAGTAAGATTCAACCCTAGATCAAAATCCTGGGACTCCCTGCCTAACAGAACTGTGAGTGTCCCTCCAGTCCACAGACTGTAGCAGTTCAAGAAGGCATTTCACCATTACCTTTTTGAGTACATTTAATTATATGAATTAAATGCTGGCCTAATCAGCGATGCCCACACCCCATGAATGAATAGAATCACAGAATGTTACAGTACAGAAAGAGGCCATTTGACCCATTGTGTCTGTACTACTCCTGAAAGAGCTACCCAGCTAGTCCCATTCTCAGTATATAACATTAACCCTCTAAATTAATCACTTTTAAATATATATCCAGCTCTCTTTAGAAATCTCATATGGGATCATTCTCTCAGGAAGCACATTCCAAACCCTGACAACTCTCTGAGTAAAGAATTTTCTTCTCATCTCTCTCCTAGTTCTATTACTGACAATTTTGAAATTATGCCCCCAGTTACTGGTGCAGCAACTACTGGAAACAGAATATCCTTCTTTACCCTGTCAAAATTGTTCATAACTTTGGATGCCTCAATAAAGTCACTTCTTAATCTTCCCTGCTTCAAAGAGAATAAGCCCAATCTCTTAATCTTTAAGAGTATCTAAAACCCATTTTCCTTCTTTCATTTTAATAAATCTCGGGGGCTTTAACATTACCTCACATTTCTCTGCATTGAAATTCATCTGCTAGCAGTCTGCCCATTTGTCCAAATTGTTAATGTCTCTCTGAAGACTTTCAACATCATCCTCACAATTCACTATTCTCTCCAGCTTAGTGCCATCTGCAAATGTAGAGATTTGCCCTCAACACCCATTTCCAAATCATTCATATAAATTAGAAAAAGCAAGGATCCCAACACTAATTCCTTGGGAACATCACTTTAACTCATCTTCAGTCTGCAAAATGCCTATCTATATCTAACCTCTATTTCTGACCTTTTAGCTAACTTCCAGTATATGCTGCCAAGAACCCAGCAATTCTAAAGGGTTCTAATTTTCTAAACAATCTGCCATGTGACATCACATCAAATGCTTTCTGAAGGTCCAAATGTACAACATCCACAATACTATCCTCATCCGCTTCCTGTGTCACCTCATCATAGAACTCAATTAAATTTGTCAAACATGACCTGCCGTTGACTGTCTAGTATTAACTTATTTTTCACTAAGCGTATATTTATCTTATCCTGTATTATGGCTTTTATTTGTTTTCCAATATTGATGTCAAACTGACAGGTCTGTAGTTTCCTGGGCTATCCTTTGCCACTTTCTTAATCAATGGTGCTACATTTGCAATCATCCAGTCCTCCAGGACTAATTCTGCATTCACAGAGACCTGGAAAACTTCTGTCAATGGCTCTGCAATTTGCTCCCTACCTCTCTCAGCAATCTGGGATACATTCCATCTGAGCCTGGCAACTTCTTTACCAGGAGTGCTGCCAGCCTTTTTAGCTTCTCCACCCTGTCTGCCTGTGACTTCACTTTCATGGAGCTGTGAATCTGTACCCCGAGATCTCTTTGTTCTCTAACACTCCCAGGGCCTTATCAGTGACAGTATAAGTCCTGCCCTGATTTGACTCACCAAAATGCAACACCTTGCATTCTTCTTTATCTATCAAAAATCTAACACACACAAGCCCATTTCAATGTTTAAATAGTAGAGAGCGTCTGGTACAAAAACTTAAAGAATGTGCAGATTTTAAAAAAATAAGTTCTTAGAGTTTTGCGATGTTAGATTTTAATCTCAAACTATTGTTGTTTAACGAATGTCTTGTATCCTCAGCAATGTCAAAACTAAGTTTCCTCAAGCTCTTGAAGAATAGACGTTATTCTAGTTTGTTTTATTACCAGCTGCTGCTTTTTGAGAGATTGAACTGGACAGGCAGGGGGACAGCCTGAGTATTCCAATACTTTGATAAATAAATCTACTTCTGTTCTTTTCTCTGCCCAAAAACTGTTTTTTTTGCTGAAAGTTTGTATGTGCATTTCCATGCCTGATGTCATTATTTCTTTGCAAGGTGGATAATCTATAGGGTCCTTTGATCCTGATAAATGAAACTTCCAGGAAGGTGCAAGTTAGAAATAGGAAACAAGAGTTTCTTCATGTCTTACCTTACAGCGCAACTTGTTAAAATGTTAATTTCAGCTCAGACTGCCTTTGTTATCTTATGTCAATTTCATGAGCTTGCTGAACCCAGTCAGGTGATTGTAGCCATCTTAAGTCAGTGTTTTCTCCTGTTAAAAAAAATGCATGGTTCAGGCATTAAAATCAGATGATAGAAGTTGAAAATTGATAGTTCAAGTTTTGCCATTATTGTGAAACTTTCCCACGATGAGAAATGGACATGGACAATATTTCTCCCTTTTGTTTATAGTGAGCATTCCTTGACAAGGTCAATGTGAACTGACAATATAAAAACTGAGACAACAGCACATGCAACGCACATTAACTTTCATCATCATAAATTGGGTTCAAAGCAGCTCAAATTATTCTCTAGACTGCACCACCTTTTTTGAATTTTAACCCTTCACAGCCGACTTCTATAATCCATATACTAGATTCAAAGTTTGTGAGAAGATTTGTAGCTCGGGTGCTCGTTGTTGTGGTTCTGTTCGCCAAGCTGGGAATTTGTGTTGCAGACGTTTCGTCCCCTGTCTAGGTGACATCCTCAGTGCTTGGGACAGCTGGTCACTAAAAATAATAGATTCCCTTATTTATGCTGTTGTGTTTCTCTGACAGAACAAATTTCAGGCAAATGATGATATTCAAAACAATATTCTCACCAAAACTGCAAATAGTATCATCAACGGCCACAGGTGAAGTGCCTGAAAATTGGTCGGTGGTTAATCCTCTGCCATTATTTAAGAAAGGTTACAGGGTAATGCCAGGAAACTGCAGATCGGTGAGCTAATGTCTGTGCTGGACAAGTTGTTAGAGGGGACGTTGTCTACATGGACTTTAGCAAGGTACCGCATAGTAGGCTATTGAATAAGGTTAAATCTCACAAAGTCCAAGGAGAGATAGCCAATTGGATACAAGATTGACTTGATGGTAAAAGACAGAAAGTGGTGGCAGTGGGTTGTTTTTCAAACTAGAGGCCTGTGACAAGTGGTGTGCCACAGGGATCGGTGCTGGGTCTACAGCTATTTATCATTTATATAAATGATTTGGATGAGAATTTAGGAGATATAGTTAGTAAGTTTGTGGATGATATAGTGTATAGTGAAGAAGGTTATGTGGCAATGTTGATCAACCCGACCAGTTGGCTGAGGAATGGCAGGTAGAATTTAATTTAGATGAATGCAAGGTATTGCATTTTGGTGAGTGAAATCAGGGCAGGACTTATACTGTCACTGATAAGGCCCTGGGAGTGTTAGAGAACAAAGAGATCTCGGGGTACAGATTCACAGCTCCATGAAAGTGAAGTCACAGGCAGACAGGGTGGAGAAGAAGACTTTAGGCATGCTTGCTTTCATTGGTCAGAGCATTGACTTAAAAGGAGTTGGGTCATCTTGTTGCAGCTGTATGAGACATTTGTAAGGTCACATTTGGAGTACTGCATGTAGTTCTGGTTGCCCTACTATAGAAAAGATATTATTAAACTAGAAAGGTTGCTGAAAAGATTTACTCGAATGCTATATGGACTGGAAGGTTTAAGTTTTCAAGAGAGGTTGGAAGGACTGGGACTTTTTTCCCTGCAGCGTAGAAGACTGAAGGGTGAACTTACAGAGGTCTGTAAAATTAGGAGTGGCATAGATAAGATAGATGGTCAATAGCTTTTCCCCATGGTAGAGGAGTCTAAAACTTGAGAGCATAGGTTTAAGTGAGAGGGAGAGATACAAAGGGAACCAGAGGGTCAATTTTTTCACACAGAGAATGGTGAATATCTGGAATGGGCTGCCAGAGATAGTGGTGGAAGAAAATATAATTTTGTTATTTAACAAACATTTCAATAGGTACATGGATGGGATAGGAACTGAGGGATATGGACCAAACAAGGCAAAAAGGATTAGTTTAATTGTGAAAACTTGGTGGCATGGTCAAGTTGGGCTGAAGGTCTTGTTTCCACCTATAGATTTCTATGACTCTTTGAGATACTCAGTTATTGAATCTCTGTACATTGAACTACATCCCTAAACTCCTCTACCTCCTCTTTCAAGTTTTTTCTCGAAATGCACTTCCATCAAGCATTGGTCACCTCTCCAACTACATATTTCTTTGAACTGGTATGAAAGCATCTTGCAATGTTAAAGGCACAATATAAATGCAAGATAAAAAAGACGAGGGATAATTCTTGGTGCATCTTGAAAAAAAAACAGAAGTTTTGATCAATACAGTATCACCTAACAGAGAAAAAAAATTTCAAGCCTTTACTGTCCCAAGATGCATTATTGTTTCTTCATGTGAAATAAGAATTTTAGTGAGTTTTATTTGTGTCTACCTATTAGGCAGGGATTAAAATTCTGACCCTGTACATACTGTTCAATTTATGTATTTCGGGTCAAACCAATATTACATCGTCTAAGATTCACTGTCGTCTGACATTTGCTGGGAGTGAAACAGCACTGAAGAAACAAAAAGAACCAAAAATAAAGTCATACGTGTTACTGGATAGTTAAAGATTGTGATTACTGCAGCAAGGAAAGTTTGTTTAACAGAAATATATTACTCATGTCAAGATCAGAGGCTCGTTCTCACACAGAAAACAAATTATCCATGTTAACTTTCAACTCACTTTATGAGAAGTCAGAAACAGATTTCATTTTCACTTGATACTCATTCAACTTGCATTTATATGGAAATGCTAAATATGTCTTCAGGAGTATGTAAGTGAATAAAGTAAAATATTATTTATTAATCTAGGTTATACACCTTTGTGTTTCCATCATAGCAGAGTTTAATTATGAAAATAATCTTTGGCACTTTGGACCGTACAACAATCACATATGGCAATCCGAGCATTATGCAAAGACAGCATTTAATTTAAGTGTGATTAGCTTCAAATCTAGATCAACAGTTTTCCCACTGAAAGTTGAGTTTCACCAATAAGTAAGATGCTACAATAAATCAAGAGGCAGATGTATTTTAATAAGACAAGTCAAAAATAACTCCAGTATAATCTCAAGTTGCCTTCTAGGCCCACCATTAGAAATAAAAATCCAGCAACCACACTCCATTCAGCATTATAGAAAGCTAAATATTCTTTAGAATAATCCCTAATATTGTGATTTTACAGAATGTGCAGACAGTTAGACTCTAAGTTATCGCTACATGTTACATAAAACAAGACTTTTTTAAAGATTATTTTAAACTTTCAAATGATTCAGCTGTTCAAACCAATAAAGAGCTAAACAAGCAAATCAAATAAGTATTTGTTTCAATCCTCAATTGTTACTTGTGTTAACTAGTTGCAACCATGGCAATGGCAACTATTTTAATCTACTTGTTCAGACAAATTATGACACACATACAGCGACAAAATCACTGCAACACAGGATTTTTTTAAAAATGAGGGCAGTGATATAGTTATTTCAATCGACTTCACTGTCAATGACTTCGAAAGAGAAGTTTAAACATAGCTGGGAATCAGAAAATGTCTGCTTTCTTGTGTTATCCTTGTGACCTGCATAGTGTGTGTTTGTGCTTTTGAGTGAGGACAGAATCCATTTATGGTAGATTCCCACTATAACAGGCAAGTTGCCTGATACCAATAAGGAACCTGGTGACTTAGGTATGAAACCACATTCAGAGAAGACTCAAATCCTTATTTAAAAGGAAGAGGCTGAGATTGATGCCTGAGGGGAGAAAGTGATACAGTGAAGGCATTAATGAGCAGAAAATAGAGAATGTTGAAAAATTCTCCATGTAAAGATGTGAATTTTACATGATAAACAATTCATTTATATAATGTGATTATTCTAAATTTAATGAGGCTGATCACAACTGCCAACCAGCCAAAAATAACAAAAACAGGAGTTGCTGGAAAAGCTCAGCAGGTCTGGCAGCATCTGTGAAGAGAAATCAAAGTTGACATTTCAGGTCCAGTGGCACTTCCTCAGAACACAGCCAAAATATCACTTGAAATTTAAGTTTTTGTTTACTTAAAAAATTATTTGAAACACAATGCGCAATTTTGACCCCAAAAAATTGATTTGGCAAGAGTGAACACAATCATCCATCCAATGTCAACTGTGGGCAACACACATTTTGCTATGTTTTTGTTCATGGGGATGTGGGCAGTGCTGGTTGAGAGCAGTTAAGAATTAACAGTATTGTTGAGAGTCTGAATGATTGGAACTGCTCATTAAGACTGGATACCTGCCAGATCTGGTAAGGAAGGGAGATTTCCAACCCCAAAAAGACATTAGTGAGCCTGATGGATTTTTACAATAATTAATGATAACTTCATAGTCAACATTACTCAGACTGGCTTTTAGAATTCCACAAATATTAATTTAATTTAAATTCTAACATGGTGGGATTTGAACTGTTGTCCCCAAAGCATTAACCCGGGCTTCTGGATTACTGGTCCAGTGACATTGTCATTGACACTGGCATTAGTGAAGCCACATCTGAAGTAGAGTTTACTCCGAATTTCAGGAAGAATGTGAATTTAATAGAAGCACTTCAGTTGAGGTTTACTGGAATAATACCAGGAATGGGTGGGTTATCTTATGAGGAAAGGTGGACACATTAGACCTATATCCACTGGACTTCAAAAGTAAGACGTGACTTGATTAAAATATATATAATGCTGAGGGATCTTGACAGGGTGTTTGCGGAAAGGATGTTTTCTCTCACTGGAGAATCTAGTACAAGGCCTCACTTTATAAAAATAAGGGGCAAATTGTTTAAGACAAAGATAAGAGACCTTTTTCATAGATGATCATATGACTCTGGACTCACTTCCTCAAATTCTTGGAATCAGAGTCTATGAATGTTTTGAAAGCAGAAGTGAATATATTCTTGAAAAGTAAGGTGGTGAAAGGTTGTTGGGGTTGGACAGGAATGTGGAGTAATATTGAAGCCATAAAATTATGGAATGGTAGAAGAGAATTGCGGGGCCAAATGAACCATACCGGCTCTATATCCACAAATTCATCGACATGCAATTTCCTTTGCAGGTTTAGATCTCAGTTAAATGTACTCAATGGCCCACTGCAGCTTACCAATTGTGAGAGGGTGGTAAATTAACTAGCTTCCCTGCTAAGCTACAGAGCAGGACTTGTCTGTAATTGGGTGAATGCAACCACAGCAATTGGGACTCACCTAGGTCACCTGATGAGTTAGGTTAAAAGGGTAAGAGAAATTGGTATTGGCTTCTGTGCTGTCACCAACCAGACAGCATCATGATCACGCACAAAGCCACACAGCACTGAAAATTCACCATAATCCAACCAGTCTCTCATTAGAAAAAGATCACTTGTGTTGATTTAACTTGAGGGCTACCACACTTCAGTAAAGGGCAATGTTGAGAAGGAGGGTCATTCATGGTAACCTTAGCCAGTGCGGGAGTTGAACCCATAGTGTTGGCATTACTCTGCATCACAGATCTGCTGTCAATTCAACTGAGTTAACCAACTTCCAAACCCTGCACTACTAATGGGTAAAATGGTAAAGACAGCTCAATATTGTCAATTCTGTCAATAACAAAATCTAAGTTGCCCAAAGTATTGCTGGAATGCTACATTAATGTACTAGTCACCCAACAAGCATTTGATGAAATGACTGTAATTAGTTTTTAATTAAGAGGCTATTTTCCCTCTCATTTGGTTTTCCTTCCCATTTCCCCAAGTTACGCAAAGCTGCCAGCCCATCAGTGACTGATAACTCTGTTTACTCCCACTACATGATGAGAAAAACCAAGAATACCAGAAAAGAAAATTAAATGAACTAACCTTAGATGAGCTGAAAAATGTGTTGCTGGAAAAGCGCAGCAGGTCAGGCAGCATCCAAGGAGCAGGAGAATCGACGTTTCGGGCATAAGCCCTTCTTCAGGAAGGAGACTTCAACAATGGTTTTATACTTCAAGTAGTTTAAGGCTTATGCCCGAAACGTCGATTCTCCTGCTCCTTGGATGCTGCCTGACCTGCTGCGCTTTTCCAGCAACACATTTTTCAGCTCTGATCTCCAGCACCTGCAGTCCTCACTTTGACCTTACATGAGTTCAGCCATTCTAGTAGAGGCATTTGGCAACTAAACAGCCCTAGCCCACAAAGTAATTTTGTATCCATAGATGATGGCTGTGCACTTTGTTCCAAACTGATAGCCATGTTTCTTTGTTCAAGGAGACTTCAACAATGGTTTTATACTTCAAGTGGTTTAAGGCAAATTTGGAGCCACAGGTTTCCTTGAAATTGGGTTCAAAGAAGATATGGAAAACAAAGTCTCAAGGAAAAGAACATTTTATACTTAGAGAAATATGTTATCCTTATCTTTATATTCACTTGTTCTTTTTCTTCTTAATCTTTAATGTCTATTTTTATCCCTGTAGACTAAATCTTCCTCCAGGATTAATGTAAACTAGCTGTAAAAGTCAATAACCATAATGGCCTTGACGAAATATATTTGGATGGCTGAGGAATAAAATTGTAGAACCAGAAGTCTTAAATCAGCAATTTTAACCATTCATTGTAGGATTCTATTTTAATTATAAGCTTAATTCAACTGTATAAAGTGGTGCCCCTCATTTTTAAGGCTGCTTCTTGCATCCTAGTTCTGATGAATGTAAAACAAAAAGCTTCAACTATTTGTCTCCTTTTAGCAATGGTTAAATTACATTTGTGAAATGCAGGATACCTTTTAAAATTTTGCACTGATGTGTGTTTCATCTAAATTAAAACAATAAGATATTTTGCAAAATTGATGCAATTTTCTGTGATTTTTTGTTGAGGAAATTTAAATAAAATGAGTTCTCTAATGCATGTCCACATTTGAACACGTATTAATCTTACTCAGTGCAATACACAACAACCAACTTACTGGCAAAATAATCTGAAACAGAGTTTACGTTACCCTTCTGCGAAGTGCATTTCCATTGCACAAACATTAAATCATGCAAATCTGGATATTCCCTCATTTGTACTGAATGATCAAAACCAAATCAAAACATATATCAACAAGGGTCTCGTGCTGTAAATTTACCGAAAAAAATTCTGAATCTGACATAAAATATACAAAAAAATACAAATTGGTTCAGTGCTAATTACTTGGACAAAACCCAATACACCACTGAGGGACAGCACCCGTTAAGGTGTCATAGAATTCATTAGCAATGATGAAAGCGACAGGGTTCTCCCCAGCCCAGCCAATCACTGCTCCAGCCCAGTATGTCAAATCACATCAAGAATCAACCAATCAAAGGGTCCCAGCCAATTACAACAGCAAATCCAGCAAATCCAATCACATCAAGAATCAACTAGTCAAAGGTACCCCAGCCAATCACTGCTCCAGCCCAATGTTGTCATTTATATAAAGGATTTGGATGTAAACTTAGAAGGTATAGTTAGTAAGTTGTAAAATGACACCAAAGTTGGAGGTGTAGTGGACTGTGAAGAAGGTTACCTCAGAGTACAATGGAACCTTGATCAGATGGGCCAATGGGCTGAGGAGTGGCAGATCCACTGACGTCAAGCCGGAAAGCTGTTGACCCTGGGAAACCTTGAGGAGCTCAAGAGGGACTATGCAGGTTGGAGAACCGTGAAGCCCCTCTTTGAGTCCCCAGCGGACTGGTGGGAAACAGTAAAAGGGAACATCAAGAGGTTCTTCATCCTCAAAGGTGTTCAGGAGGCGAGAGAGAGAGGCAGGGAAAACTGTCCCAGCTCCAGGAAAGTATGCAGAACCTGCTCCTGCTGCAGACGATGTGGGTGGATGTCACGGAGGACCTCACTCTTTCCAAAAAGTAGCCGAGGCTCCTTCGAGCCGGCGATCTGAGGAACGACAGATTTGCGACAGACCACAGTCCTCCGCTCTACCAGCTGAGCTATCGAAGGAGGGCCCAGCAGTGCCTCTCCCTTGCTGATGCTTTGCTGCGCACCTCCACTAATGTCACGCCATTGTCTCCCTGAAAATCTGTCACTCTGGGAGATCCTGAGCCACTGGCTGATCTCCACAGATTCGGCCTGTGCTGGCATGAAAAAATCGTCTTGAGTGCTGATCCGAAACTGCCAGATTCTGCCGGTACAGTACCTGACTCTCGCAGCTTCACGTGCACGTCAGGTTTGGGTTTGGGCCGCAGCTTACCGACTGGTTCAAGTTGCCTCCCAACACGTCCGGACGTGCTGCCCGCTGACCTCAGGCAGCTACACCCACCGCCGGTGTGATCCTTTCAAGGAGCTGACTTTCACCCGCAGAGATAAAAACGTCCACGCCGCTGGCGTTTGCCTTCGCCGCGCAGCTCGACTTTCTTCCTACGCTGCACCCTGAAATGGCGGGACCGGCCTGTTGCTCACGCGTGAAGCTTTTGATCTTTCGGGACCACTCTCAGGGAGGCGGCGTACGCAAACGGTATTCCGGCTGCTGCAGACCAGCCGAGTGAGAGGTTGCACTTGCCGTTTTAAAAGCAAGTGGAGGATGCGGGCATCGATCCCGCTACCTCTTGCATGCAAAGCGAGCGCTCTACCATTTGAGCTAATCCCCCAGTTGGACAGCCAGCCCTGACTTCACTCCTTCCGCAGTGGATCCTAAGCAGCCACGCTCCGGGATGTGCAGGGAATTCTCTCATCCGTCGGACGGCTGAGACCAAACATTGCTGATGCCGGTCTCGGTGAAACGACCACCTTGTCGGAGGAGCAGCAGCGGCAGCTGGTGGACTCAGGCGAGGCGGAACGACACATGGACGAGGAAAGGAGTGCTGAGGAGATGGCAATTGCTGACTGGAGGTCGAAACGACTTCAACCTTGGCGCAGCCACCACGAGCGTGAGGTGGCGTCGCAGGGCCCCGCCTGACTGATAGAAGACTTCATTTGGTTGCAGTGAGCACAAAGCGCTTTTGTGTGTTGGGGTTGAAAACAGGGCACCCTGCTGGCCGTCAGCTGCAGCCGCGGCAGGGAGACAGCTGACTGGTTGCAGAGGGGCAAGGGTGTGTGCCGATGCGTCCTGAAAGCGTTGTCGCGTTTTCAGCTCATCTGTGTTGCTGTGGCCCGCGTGCTGGTGGATGCGCACTCTTTCCAACACGCAGCTGAGGCCCCTTCGAGCCGGCGATCTAAGGAATGACAGATTTGCGACAGACTACAGTCCTCCGCTCTACCAGCTGAGCTATCGAAGGAGAGCCCAGCAGTGTCTCTCCCTTGCTGATGCTTTGCTGCGCACCTCCACTAATGTCACGCCATTGTCTCCCTGAAAATCTGTCACTCTGGGAGATCCTGAGCCACTGGCTGATCTCCACAGATTCGGCCTGTGCTGGCATAAAAACATCGTCTTGAGTGCTGATCCGAAACTGCCAGATTCTGCCGGTACAGTACCTGACTCTCGCAGCTTCATGTACACGTCAGGTTAGGGTTTGGGCCGCAACTTACCGACTGGTTCAAGTTGCCTCCCAACACGTCCAGGACGTGCCCGCTGACCTCAGGCAGCTCACCCACCGCCGGTGTGATCCTTTCAAGGAGCTGACTTTCACCCGAAGAGAAAAAAACGTCAACGCCGCTGGCGTTTGCCTTCGCCGCGCAGCTCGACTTTCTTCCTACGCTGCACCCTGAAATGGCGGGACCGGCCTGTTGCTCACGCGTGAAGCTTTTGATCTTTCGGGACCACTCTCAGGGAGGCGGCGTACGCAAACGGTGTTCCGGCTGCTGCAGACCAGCCGAGTGAGAGGTTGCACTTGCCGTTTTAAAAATAAGTGGAGAATGCGGGCATCGCTCCCGCTACCTCTCGCATGCAAAGCGAGCGCTCTACCATTTGAGCTAATCCCCCCATTGACCAGCAGGCCCTGCTTTCACTACTTCCGCAGTGGATCCTGAGCACTCACGCTCCGGGATGTGCAGGAAATCGTTTCATCCGTCGGACGGCTGAGACCAAACATTGCTGATGCCAGTCTCGATGAAACAACCAACCTGTCGGAGGAGCAGCAGCGGCAGCTGGTGGACTCAGGCGAGGCGGTAGGCCACATGGACGAGGAAAGACGTGCTGAGGAGATGGGAATTGCTGATTGGAGGTCGAAATGACTTCAACCTTGGCGCAGCCACCACGAGCGTGAGGTGACGTCGCAGGGCCCCGCCTGACTGATAGAAGACTTCATTTGGTTGCAGTGAGCACAAAGTGCTTTTGTGCGTTTGTGTTGAAAAAAGCAGAGGAAGTCTGGAGAGGAATGCAGTGGTGTTTGTCGAGGTTCGTCCCGAGCAGTGCCGTGACGCGGGACTCCGTGCTCTACGGCCTGTTCCCCGGGACGCACACCAAGACGAACATCAACTGTGCCTGGAGGATCAGCAACTCGGTGAAGGACGCTCTCTGGGTGGTCCGAAACCTGTTGATCTTCCAGCTGAAGGAGTTGACCCCGACTGAGTGTTGCAGACTGGCTACGTGTTGAGGGACACGCTGAAGCTTGGGGCAGCTGCCGCCAAGGCGCGGTGGGGAAAGACCACTGTGTAAAGTCTGCCTGCCTAACGAAGAACAGGGGGCCCATGCAGTCATTTGGGCTCTGCTGATGCCTCAGCTAATTATATGGGCATATGATGGAAAAATGTACAGACCTGTATAAAAATGATAAATTCTGATCTCTGTATGTACATGTTTACATATGTATGGCATGACCAACTGTACAGACTATCAAATTATTTTATGAATAAAGTATATTTTTGAAATAAAAAAAAGTGAGGTGCTGCACCTTTGACCACAAGGCCATCAGGAAGTGGTCAGCATGTAGTGTCCTTGAGACCCTTCAGGAAAAGGAGAGGGTGGATCCTATCGAATGGTTCCCTGAGCCGACTATCAAAACCATTTGGCAGAATGCCTCATCGCCAGAACCTTCCAACAAGCACCAAGACATGGCTTGGCTTGTGGTGAGAAGGGCTCTGCCTGTGAGATCCTTTATGCACGCCTGGACTCTCAGCTACACCGCACGCTGCCCTCGAAGCGGCTGTGGGGGGATGTGACTGTCACACACCTCCTTCTGGAATGTGCCTACGCAGAAGAAGTCTGGAGAGGAATGCAGTGGTGTTTGTCAAGGTTCATTCCCGAGCAGCGCCGTGACGTGGGACTCCGTGCTCTACGGCCTGTTCCCCGGGACGCACACCGAGACGAACATCAACTGTGCCTGGAGGATCATCAACTCGGTGAAGGACGCTCTCTGGGCAGTCCGAAACCTGTTGATCTTCCAGCTGAAGGAGTTGACCCCGACTGAGTGTTGCAGACTGGCACATTCCATGGTCCAGGACTATGTGTTGAGGGATGCGCTGAAACTTGGGGCAGTCAAGGCGCGGTGGGGAAAGACCACTGTGTAACGTCTGCCTGGCTAAAGAAGAACAGGAGGCCCACGCAGTCATTTGGGCCCTGCTAACGCCTCAGCTAAAAATGTAATCATCCAGACCTGTAAATAGGAATGATTACTCTGTTTCGGTATGCAAACAAATAGAATGTTTACATATGTATGGCATGTCCAGTTGTATAGATCATCAAAGCATTTTATGAATAAAGTATATTTTTGAAATAAAAACAAAGTGAGGTGCTGCATTTTGGAAAAGCAAATGAGAGCTGGACTTATCCACTTATGTAAAGTCCTGGGGAGTTTTGCTGAACAAAGAGACCTTGAAGTGCAGGTTCATTGTTTCTTGGAAATACTCACAGGTAGATAGGATAGTGAAGAAGGCATTTGGTATGCTTTCCTTTATTGTTCAGAGCATTGAGTATAGGAGTTGAGAGGTCATCTTGTGGCTGTACAAGACATTGGTTAGGCCACTTTTGGAATATTGCGTGCAATTCTGGTCTCCTTCCTAGCGGCAGGATGTCACGAAACTTGAAAGGGTTCAGAAAAGATTTACAAGAATGTTGCCAGGGTTGGAGGGTTTAAGCTATAGGGAGAGGCTGTTTTCCCTGGAGTGTTGGAGGCTGAGGGGTGACCTTATAGAGATTTATAAAATCATGTGAGGCATTGATAGGATAATAGACAATATCTTCCCCCTGAGGAGGGGGAATCCAGAACAAGGGGACATAGGTTTAGGATGAGAAGGAACCTAAGGAGCAACTTTTTCACTCGGAGGGTGGTATGTGTATGGAATGAGCTGCCAGAGGAAGTGGTGGAGGCTGGTATAATTGCTGCATTTAAAAAGCATCTAGCTGGGTATATGACTAGGAAGGGTTTAAGAGGGATATGGGCCAAGTGGTGGCAAATGGGACTAGATTAGGTTAGGATATCTAGTAAACATGGACAAGTTGGACCAAAGGGTATGTTTTCGTGCTGTACAACTCTATGACTCTAAGTGATGCATTTTTGTAGAACTAAAGTCGGTGGACTGCTGGACAGTGTGGAAGAATGTTGCAGGTTGCAGAGGGACTTGGATAAACTGCAGAATTGACTGAGAGGTGGCAAATGGAGTTCAATGCAGACAAATGTGAGGTGATTTACTTTGGGAAGAATAACAGGAAGGCAGAATACTGGGTCAGTGGAAAGATTTTTGTAGTGTGGGTGTGAGAAGGGATCTTGGTGTCCATGTACATAGATCCCTGAAAGTTGCCACCCAGGTTGATAGTGCTGTTAAGAAGGCATTATGGTGGTAGAGGGATTGAGTTTTGGAGCCATAATGTCATGCTGCAACTGTACAAAATGCTAGTGCAGCTTCACTTGGAATATTGCGTACAGTTCTGGTTGCCCCATTACAGGAAGGATGTGGAAGCATTGGAAAAGGTGCAAAGGAGATTTACCTGGATGTTGCCTGGTCTGGAGGGAAGGTCTTATGAGGAGAGGCTGAGGGATGTGGGTCTGTTCTCATTGGACAGAAGAAGACTAAGAGGGGATTTAATAGAGACATACAAGATGATCAGAGGATGGACAGTGATAGTCTATTTCCTAGGATGATGATGTCAGCTTGTATGAGGGGGTACAGCTGCAAATTGAGGGGTGATAGATTTAAGACAGATGTCAGAGGCTGGCTCTTTACTTGGAGTGGTAAGGGCATGGAATGCCCTGCCTGTCAATGTAGTTAACTCAGCCACATTAGGGACATTTAAACAGTCCTTGGATAAGCATATGGATGATGATGGTACAGTGTCAATGCAGTAACTTCAGCAGCAAATGAGATGCCAGCCTGAAGACTGTAGATTGGATGGCACCAGGAGTGTGTACAAAGTGAGGTTCAATAGGCTACAAGTTTGAGTTGTGGCCAGTCATGAAGGCCGATAGTCATCAGCCTGATAACAATGACATGATTGGCTCAAGTAATGCTGACAGCTTGTGGGAGAGAATAGTACTGGCAGAAACCGTCTGCAAGAGATGATATGCCTTTCTACATAAATCCCATTTATTTTTCTTCCCCCAGTTGCTGTAGCCATGGCCTTTAACCAGTAATTAAATGACTTTGCAGCTAATATACCAATTGCCTGTGCTTCCTGTGAAGAATTGAAAAGAAACTTGAGAAAAGAGACTAAACAACAGAAGGCAAAATAATTCTCTCTGTGAAGCCTCAAGGATGGGGAATTAAAATTACTTTGCCAGTTTTTTTGCTTCCATCCACTAATAACATCAATGATTTTTTTTGTCTGTCTATATATGCTTGTAGAAGGGTTTTAGAAGGGTGTTCGAGTTTTATCTGGTGGAGTTATATATCAACGGTTCAGAGTAGCTTATCTGTGGTTAGAGTCTATTTATTTGTAATAAATAACTTGTTAAATATTGAAACCTGATCCATCATTATCAGTTAACCTTCATCTATCAACAGGTAAGTTGAAGACATTGAGAACTTTAATAAGATGTTTACATTTTAATGGGAATCTCAGAACAGCAGAGATTGATTTCTAGTATGTTACAACAGTGAGTGGAATGAGAGGTCTGGTGTATGAAGGAACAGATAAAACACATGGACTTCAGTCTTGTTAGATGAGTGTGAAACATTCCAGCCCTTTTGAAAAGAGGAAGTGGCAATGCAGAAAGCCTCAACATCAGAAAATACATGAACCTCTCTCAAAGTAAATCCATGGCTTGAGAGATCTCGGGTCTTATGGATACCAGGGTATGTGACTTGAGCTCAGCGCTGCCCCTGTATTCATTAGACATAGTAACATACCATGACTGAGTTGAAGCCAATGATGGTGATACCTCTTCTTCCTTTAGCACCTGTTACCTTGAAACCATAATACAGGATGCTGCTATATTGAAACAAGTAGTACTGATACGTTAACAAGAGAGACTGATCGTGCATATCTGTTCTATCAAGACCGGTAAGTCCTTTTGTCTGGGAGATATCCCATTACCTTCTGTTTCTTTGAATCAATGAAAAGGGTCATCTTTGATCTCTTCTGAGGTAAAATCATAAACGAGGTAATTAAGATCAAGTGAGAAAGTGTAGATTGAGCTCTTATGCCACTGATCAAATAAAGTAATTGCTTTGATCTCTCCAAAGCACCATTGCTTTGGAACCAGAGGAGGAGGTTTGGGGTGGTTGTGTCAGAAGCACATGCTTCTTGGAACCGCTTTTCCATTCACTGTTCCCCTCCACCCCAAGGTCTGGACCCTAGGAATCTCCCTACTCTCTCAGACTTTCCAACCTGACAACCCTCATTCCTTTGGGACTTCCCCTCTACTGTGTGTCTTAGATTCTCAATGTGGACAATTTTAGATTAGATTCCCTACAGTGTGGAAACAGGCCCTTCGGCCCAACCATTCCACACTGACCCTCTGAAGAGTAACCCACCCAGACCCACTTCCCTCTGACTAGTGCACCTAACACTATGGGCAATTTAGCATAACTAATTCAACTGAACTGCACATCTTTGGACTGTGGGAGGAAACCAGAGCACCCAGAGGAAACCCACACAGACACTGGGAAAATGTGCAAACTCCACACAGACAGTCACTCGAAGCTGGAATCGAACCTGGGACCCTGGTGCTGTGAGGCAGCAGTGCCAACCACTGAGCCACTGTGCCGCCCCAAAATGTTTGTTCATGGTCAGTCTCTGCAAGTGCAGTCTTTTAACACAGGAGTGGCTGTTGTGCTGCAACTATTACCCAGTGTGGCTAGTCAGGAAGCTCTCCCGCTCTTGCCATCTGCCATAAATATAGTGCAAAGTTTTACAGATTGAAAATCCACCTGTTGGTTGGATTATGACACAGCTTATACTACCATCAAGATCTGAGGTGGGATGAACGCAGAGCTTCTGACTGAGAGGTAGGAGAAAGTAAGGACTACAGATGCTGGAGATCAGTCAAAAGTGTGGTGCTGGAAAAGCTTAGCAGATCAGGCAGCATTCGAGGAGCAGGAGAATCGACATTTCAAGCATAAGCCCTTCATCAGGACCAAGAGGTAAGCATGCTAGCCTACCTGGTGCCACCAGATCCCACTCCTCCAGTTCCCACTGTGAGATCCACATGTCCACCTTATCCTGGAGCTCCCAACATTTATACTCACTAGACTGCATGTAGTGCCAGCACTGCTGTGAGGGCTCTAATGATGCAGGCAAAATGATTGTTTGGCAGCTTTTGAGGCAGGACATGCTCCAGAGTGAGGGGCAGTACTCCTGGTTCCAGCCAATTTACACTCTAAATGGCTCACCATGCAAAATAAATCTGCCATGAAGTAGCAAAAAGACAGATTTACTGTTATTGTGCAGCCAAGTTACTGTTAACTTTGATATTAAATTTATGGAAATTACACATGGAGCACAACATGCAACAGGCAGATTTTCTTAAGAAATAGATGTGGTTAAATCAAAAAAAGGCGTGGTAGCCACAATGTGTCAGTACCTGTGTATTAGCATTTTTCAATGGCACAGAGGAAGAGGGGAAAAAAACACAACCCTCTGTGTTGGGAGTAGTAAGGCAAGATCAAAAGAAAACATCACAGGATCACATGAATACAATATACTGAGTGCACTTTGGCACTGATTCTTTTTTTCAAATCAGCTGTATTTAGTGTAATATTTCAAATTTGATCTGAGTTGAAGAGAGAGCAAATGTTACTTGGCCCATTAAAACTTCTAAATATATTTTAAAAATTTAACCTATTTTTTCCCAAACAACCTGTTCAGAGATATTACACACATCTGGAGCAGGTGAGATTTGAACTTGAGCCTCCTGGTCTAGAGACACTATCCCTGCACCTCAGGACAGTCTCCATTAAGTCTTCCACATCTGGAATCTCAATAAGCAGCAATTTCATCAAAATAAACCAAAGGTAGATGCAAAGAATAAACTTCAGTCTGTGCCATAAATTACTTTCTTAATATATCTATCCTGTTTGTTGTCACTATCTCAGATGAAGCTGGATCATTTGAACTTTGTTTTATTTTGTGTTCTGAGGTTAGGTCTGACCCTCTGTCTCTTCCATCACAACAATTGCCTACGTTCACCATCTTAGTATCTTCCAGAGAGGGATGAACTGTAAATATATAGAAGCTTCATAGTTCAGTTATTCTACCAGGTCTTAGACACGTCATATACGATACTGGGCACAATATGGCAGATAGGTGAATATACAGGAGTTTGACGTGGTAGTCTACTTGATCCCCATGTTTCTGGCCAAAGATTTGCTTCATCGCCAGAACTGTCTGCATCTGCCTGCATAATATCGCATATCTCTGCCTCTGCTTTGGCTTATCTGCTGCTAAAACTATTAAGTCCTTTGAAATACTTAAGTCTGCATATGATTATATCCCTGGTCGGGCTCCCAATTTCCACTCTCCAAGAGACTTGAATTCATCTAAACCCCTGCTGATGCAGACACTCCCTAAAGCCCAATTTGTTCCTCCGGAGTCTGGCATACAGAGGAGGAAAATACCCCAACTTTCAGACCCCAATTCACAAGAAACTGCTCTGAGTGGCCACATTTTCATTCCACTTAATTAAGGAATTGGGCCCTCACAACTCGGGTGCATTCCCATGCCCCATTCATGCCACTCATATCCCCAAATACCATGGTCCCATGTAACCTCAATTTGTTCATCTATTCACCCAGCCTATAGCCCATCATACTATTCCATTTCAACTTCTGACCCTCTCCCAATTCTCCATGGCCCTTCATTGCCAATATGCTAAATCGTGCCAAACCATGCCTTCTACCCATCACCCTTTGTTTCTACGTACTCCATACAAACTTACCCAGTATTCACCAAATACGTTCCTCAGGAGCCATCCCAAAGTCTCACACATATGCAGACTTCATGACTTTTCTAAAAAATTAAACTTATTGATGAATGCACATTCAGTACAGTTAAATTCTTGCTGAGGTAATTCATCCACAAAAAAAACTCTTATATTTGCAGATCTGCATCAAATAAAGCTAATCATTTAATAACCTGAGCTGCCAATCAAACTGCAAACTTACAATGCCCCAGTCCACTGTGGCAATGGAAATTTGTGGAATTAGTTAAGCAGCATTAATACTATAATGATAATGCTTAAGGTTATGTTAACCAACAGTTTTGGAAACTGTAGCCATTGATAATTTTATAAGCTGAGAGATACAGCAGACTGACTTCTGTCAAACCTTGACAGGAAAACTGGAGTTAGGGTTAAATAACTTGACAGCTCAATAGATTGTAACAATCTTTTCAACACTGAGATCTACTTTTTAAAATCCCAAAATGTACCTGACCTCTTCAAAGAACCTTGGTAGATTAAACCTTTCCTCAAACTTGTAAATCCCACTTTGTATTTCAGAAACTTTGGTGATGAAAATTGTTTGAGTGCAAGTAGTTGTTATTTTCACATGTGCGAGTACCTTTGTGATCCATGCATATGCAAAATATGTAACCCACCAACCCCATCTCAAATAATATTAAGTGCTACTTACAGTAAAGGAACCTCCAGGTTCAGAATTCATAGCCCTTCCATTTGCCCAAGTTTCATTTAACAATCAGCTGTTCCTCAACGACCTCAATTCATGGCCTACCAATTTCTTGATTTTAAGTTCTCATCTGTATCTCCAAACCTCTCCATTACCTCGCCACACCTCATCTTGCAGCCTCCTCCAGCTATTCAATCTTCCAATGATTCCTCCAAACCTCCCAAAATCATTGATTATTATACTTTCAGTCATCAAGGCTTTAAACTCTGGAATTTACTCTCCAAACGTCTCAACCTCTCCACTTCTTCTCTAGGATCATCCATACAACCTACATTTTAGGCCACAATTCCTAATAAATCCTTCTTTTACCTGAAGTCAATTTGTGCTTCATTATACTCCTGTGAAACATTTTGAGATATTTTCCATATTAGGTGATATGTTAATGAAAGTTATCATAGTTGTTAACAATTAACAGGAGAAAGTGAGGTCTGCAGACGCTGGAGATCAAAGCTGAAACTTTATTGCTGGAACAGCACAGCAGGTCAGGCAGCATCCAGGGAACAGGAGATTCGACGTTTCGGGCACATGCCCTTCTTCAGGAATTCCTGAAGAAGGGCATGTGCCCGAAACGTCGAATCTCCTGTTCCCTGGATGCTGCCTGACCTGCTGTGCTGTTCCAGCAATAAAGTTTCAGCTTAACAATTAACAAAATAGTATTGGAAATAAAAAGCTTTTTTTGTGCTGTGATTTAACTGAGCTTTGTTTAAACAATTATTAAAGACAAACAGTCACAAAGATAGTTGAGATTCAGTCAAAATACAGCACGAGGTTGAAGAGAAGCTATGCTGCACTTTTCAGAGACAATGCACGTAATTTGACTCAGCAGGAAACAGATTGAATTGGATCAACAGTCTATTTTACATCCCATGCAATTCACTTTCTATTAAAGTCAATTCTATCCTATCTGATCCAATTGATTTCCTAAGTTAAAGTTACCCAAGTCATATTCTCCTTCAATACAAGCACATTTGCAAATTAAATAGCTGAGAACTTAAAATTGTTCTCAAAGTAAACATCATGTCTCCTTGTTCAGTTGTGCTCAAACAGAACACATCTGTAATTGAAATCAGCTAATTCCTTCTTTGACAATAATCTACCTCCGTACCAACTGTTAATATCCTCTAGACTTAAATGGTAGCATTTGTGCCTTGGGATTGTGTGCCCAAGTTTCATTCAAAGATCTGGGCATAAACTAAATTCAATATTTTATTGCAACGCCAACATTTATCTTCAGTGATCATGTATTTCTATTGAACTTCATTAATTACTCATATTGCAAAAATGCATAAACACAGCATTATAACCACTTCTAATTAAAATTAAAGGGAAATGTTATCAATATCAATGTTTGAATTACATTAAATTTCCAGAAATTATCAAATATATTTTGACAACACAGCTAGCCAGCATTGTAATTTGGATTTAAACTTTTTTTTTGTGGATGTTTTTGGATGTATAAACACCTCAAGCTGTTTCATCCAAGATGGTGGCAGAGTAGGAGTCTGAGCCCAGGGCTCGTCCACGCCATCCGCTTTTGTTCTATTTTCTCATTTTGTTTGTTTTTTTTAAACTTACCTCTTGTGAAAAGTTTGATTATGGCGATGGCACCATTAGCAGCGAGGTGAGCCCAGCAGGGACTCGTGGTGGAGACATTGGAAGTGAGTTTGAGTTCCTGCATCAACGAGGTGGGCCCAGCACCTACTCATGGCTGCTGCAGGGGAGGCGAGTTTGGGTTCCCACTGACATCTGCATCCAGCGTGCATCATGGAGGCAGTGACGGAGGTGAGTTTGGATTAATGCGGGACCTAGCAGCGTCAGTGGTGGCTGCATTGGCAAGGTCCAGCAAAGAGTCATGGTGGGGCTAGCATCGGTGGGGACAAGATGGCGCCAGAGAATGGCAACACTTTTCCGGTAGCAGGGGCTTGTGGCTGGCCACTCCAGGCCCGTGGCTGAGCATTTAGCAAGAAGGACTGAAAAAGTGAACTATGTTTCTTTATTCTTCTGCTTTTATAGTCTATGTTTTGACTCACTTTTTCTGTGTTTTAAGATGGCACCAGAGATTGGTGATACTAAACAACACTTTTCACTGTAGTTTGTAACAAAATACACGTGGCAATAAATAAATGAATGAATGAACTGGATTTCAGATATACTGTGTTCTCTACCTAGATTCAAAGCTACCCAATTGAACAGGAAATTTGAATGCCTGACAGGTTAGAATAAGTATCATCATTTTTGCTATTTCCCAGTCACACTCACCAATCGCATGTTCACCTAGCTTCACTGTAGCTTATCCTCCCTAGCCACTACATAGATATTAAAATAGTCAGTAAATTTAAAAGATTAGCAGCAGTGAAAGTAGCTGACCACACTTTTTTTCCTCAAATTATCAAAAAGCTAAAAACAAAACGTGATGAGATTCTAAACTGTACAGACCAGGAGATCTCAACGTTTGATATAGTTTGTGTTAAGTTAGTTGAACTTGGCCAGAGCAGCAGTTGGCATGCAGCAAATGGCTTCAGTTTCCCATGCTAGGGGAAAAAAAATCATCAGAATTCCTGAATTCTATCCAATGACCCTTGCATGACTTGAGCACATTAGTGGAAATAATAATTCCAAGCCAACCATAACAGTGCATCTTTCATTTCATCTACTTTTCTTTCTGGAAATGGATTGAACTTAATGTATTAAAACTCTCCACCTAGTGGCCCAAACAAAGAACAAGAAAAATGTGTGCCTAGTAAGTACACACTAAAAAAGTAGATTTCAATTTTCATTTATAGATCTGAAATATTCCACATTTTTGAAGACAGAATATTAACATAGTCAGAAAAGACTACAATTAAGACATAATAAAATACCTTAGACAGAGTAAATACTTGAATTAATTGATTATTTCCAGGTTCAATGTGACATTTGATCTTACACTGCTAACAACCAATACTGTAATTGCATTTAAGATAATTATACAAACTGGATCAGAGATTTTAAAAGATATGGGATTTCTGCCTGATTTTCAAAACTCTAACAATGTAATAGGATTTCTCTTTTGGCAATTTTTTAATCCTCTTGGAACATACACCATTGTATTGGCATATGTACATCATACAGAATGAAAGGAAACTATACATTTAAGGTTTGCAACAATCCATAATTTCTTTTTTTATTTTGCTGCCCCTTTTGAATTATGGAGAAGTGAATAATTGTTTCCATCCCATTAAAGTGAATTATGGCTGCAGATATTTTAATATTGATTTTTTCTTTTATTTTACACTTATTTTACTTATGACCAAATAACAGTGTGATTTATAAATTTCAAGGATCTACTAACCATTAAATTCACACAAGCAGCTTCTAAATAGCCTGCAACATTCCATAAGTGCACCAGAAATATATTGCTTCAGACAGAGGCAGCATTCTTCTAGACTACTGTTAGCTAATTAGAGATATTAGAAAAGGAACTGTTAATCCACAGAGACAGAATTTTTATTGGATTAGGCACGAATAATTAATTTGTAGAATCAATTATCCTCAAAAGAATATTATGGTACACATATGATGTCCTATGAAAAGATTCTGGAGATCCAAAAGGTCAGTGTTAGTAAGCAAGGATATTTTAATCAGTATACACAAAGTCACAAACACGTACTGCGTAGATAGGATTTAGATGCTTGTGTGGGGGAGGGAGGAGTAAAAGACATTTCCCTGACTTTTCAAATCAAGTAGAACCAGAATAGGCGCATCATCCTTGTCACACAAGCTTTCTTTCTCCATCAACAATGCATGCAATTATACACATTTTCTTAAATCACTCTCTTATTTCTGTCTGGAAATATTCTTTATTCTAGACCATAGACATACCAGCCTTATATAATACAACGGGACTGGCTTTAAACACAACTACATAATTAGCCTTTGTTGGACAAAGAATGGGAACAAAACCAAATTAATTATATATTTATTTTCATGGACAGCAGATCAATACCATCCACATTTAGAATATAGGTAAGCTGCTTTTCTAATTATTTCAGCAACACCTTCTGTTTAATCTTCAAAATACAGCATTTATTCAACACAAGCTGTGATTAAAAGAAAACTGTGTACATGCATGCTCAATGGAAACGGTGCAAGAACTAATTAGGATTGATTGATTCTTTCAAAATGTGCACACTATAGTACCCTGTAACTTTAAGTTTTCTTTCTTGCACAGTTTTAAAGTGGAGTTACATTTTTACATACTCACATGCTTCTTTTATAGAGTTGAATTAATCATTCCAAGTATAAACTATATATTTGTAAATGAATGTATCAGATTGATAAAAGTTTGTACTGGGCTTAATGAAAATTATATAGATGAAGTTTCTTTGTTTTACTTTATAAGTAAGTTAATTTTATCCTCGTTGTTGAGTTCAGTGTAGATATCACCATACTCAGAAAAAGCCCACAGATTATACCTTCTGAGATGAGGTTCTTTTTTAATGTTTCAGCTCAAACATGGGCAAGTAAACCTTCTGCTGATTACCACATACTGTCCTCTCTTGGATGAGAATCAGTACTGCTCCATGTTGAACAACACTGGGAGGAAGCACTGCATATGGCAAGAGTGCAAAGTGCACTCACATTGGGGGATTTCAATGTCCACCGCTAAGAGATGCTCAGCAGCAGCACTACTGATTGAGCTTGTTGCATCCAAAATGCTAGAGTTGCTGGACTCACTCTGTGGCAGGTGATGAGGGAATCAATACGAGGGAAAAACATACATTAACTCATCCTCACCAATCTGCTGGTTGTAGATGTATCAGCCCATGACAGAACTGATAAAAGTAAATACTGTACAATCCTTGTGGAGATGAAATCTGCCTTTACAATGAGAATACTCTCCTTTGTATTGTGCAGCACTTTCACTGTGCTAAATGGGGCAGACTTCAAACAGATCTAGCAACTTAAGACTGGGCATCCATAAGGCACTACGGGTCATCAACAGCAGCAAAATTATATTCCAACATAATCTGTAACCTTATAGCCAAGCATACGGCCCATTCTACCATTTTCACAAAGCCAGATGATTCACCCTGGTTTAATGGTGAGTGCAGAAGGGCATGCTAGGAGCCGAATCAGGCATAATTAAATATTATTTGCAGGTTGGAGTTAGCTCTATCACTCCAACCTTTGGACAAAGCAGTGAGCTGAAGGCACCAGGTGGTCTGCTCTGACTTCCATGTCAAAAATTCTCAATATCTAGTTTGTCTAGTGTATCTAATAAGGTAGGAAGCTGCAAATATTCGTGAGGTGAGGTGTGCCATTAATAAGGTCATTAACAACCCAACATACTCATTAAAAGACAATTTGCTGCTGCCTGAGCAGAAACTCAATTTGCTAATTGACAGTTGCATAAAAGACATAGTGAGTTGCTCCCTACATTGAAATAGGTCTCACTGGAGTTCTCACATCAATCTGCAACAATTCTCACCATAGCCCATGTTACTTAGGCTCCTAATTGAATCAAGGAAGTATTGTAACCAATTCCTGGCTGAGGTTCCTGAGTTCCAGGGAGGATATCTTGAAGCATTAAGCTCTTAGATGAGAGGAATTGAATTGGTTCTCCTTGGTGATTCACCTGCACTCTCAGTTGGTTGTAACAAGGTTAATATTTTAAAATATCCCTTCCTCTTCTCCCTGGCTCAAATCAACTTTTGTTTTAAAAGGAGTCAAATTAACCAGCTTTCTAGAATTAATAAAAAAAAGTGAGCTTATTAATGCTTAAATGTGAGATTAATAGTAACAAAATATAGAAATAAGAGGTAATCCAAAAAAAGCTTTTAAAATAAGGTTTACAATTTTTAATGCAATGCAGATAGTTGAACTTTTCAGCTATTTTAGCAATGTGAACACGTTAAGAATTCTTAGCATCTGGTTTGCTTGCAGAAGTTGTTATGATTGGAGCTGCATATTAATGAACAGACATGTGCAGTTTGTAAAATTATTAACAAGGAATAATCTCCCTTCACAGGTAACTCACTGTTTCCAAAGGAGAATCTTGCTTGATGGCCATAACTTGCTTAAAAGATGCAGCAAGTTGCTTCTTACATCAAGATAGGCCTCAGCTGTCTGCCCCATTTCACACAATAGCTCACATCATTCAGTGCCCTACCAGAATCTGCTTAATATCTTTTCAGTGTCATATTTTGTCACATAACACTCCTTTGAAGCACCTTGGGATGTTTATTACATAAAACATATTACAAAAATGTAGGCTATTGTTGATATAAGGGAAATATTTATTGCTATTTCAAAGCGCAACCATGATAAAGCGACTTATTCCAATAAATGTTTACATGCATGTAGTATCTTTAGCGTTCCTGCATTTCTTCATCAGTATTTTAATTTTAGTGTAAGACAAAAGAAAATTATAGTGATCAAAGTCATGTCGCCATTTATACACTATTAAAATATTGGACCGGACTCTGCAGTCAGTGGTAAATTCCTGATGAAGGGCTTATGCCCGAAATATCAATTCTCCTGCTCCTCGGCTGCTGCCTGACCTGCTGTGCTTTTCCAGCACCACACCCTCGCATCAATGGTAAATGAATGCAATTCCCTGTTCACAACACTGACAGTTGTCTCCTATTAATTTGTGGACATTTGAGTATATAATGTCAAGAAGTTTCTGATCCAGTATTGCACCCTCTACAGGAGTTTTATGGCATGTACACATAAGACAAGAAACTGACACTCAATACGACTTCAGTTTAAGGTAAGGTATTGTCATTTACAATCTCAGAAGAAGCAAGGCAATTTGAACCAAGTTTATCTTTGCATGTGCTTAATCCAGATGTTGTTGTTCAAATTAACCTTTAACAGTGAGCATTGCTCGCATCACTGTTATCAATAAAGCAAAACAAGAGCCAATATCTTTTTAATTTGTAACTTTTATTAGTTAAATGAAGTAATCATGATCAATAGAATATCACCTAACGCTATAGAAATAATACAGGGTTTTAATTGAACATTGCAAAATGTTTTAAAAAATAATTACATCTCTGCAAGAATACTATTAATCAAAATACAAAATATTAATGGATCAAAATTCAAAATAACTTCTCCATTATTACAATTTCAAATGTGTTTAAGTTAAGTTAAATCCCTTGAGTCGAGAAAGCTGAGGCTGAATTAATCAATGCATTTAAAATAATTAAGATTAAAGGATTTCATTGGGTCGAACATCAAAGCTATTTCTCCTAGTTGGATAATCCTGATGGCATCTATCTATGTTATTCCAACACCTCCCTCGAACTTTGCACTGTTTCTGCGTTGTCAGACTGCTTCCCAATATTCTGTCTTGGATGAACTGCATAAAGCAGCAGTCACAAGTGTGACTATTTAAAGAGAAGTCATTAGTGGTCAATGAGGAGAAAGTGAGGTCTGCAGATGCTGGAGATCAGAGCTGGAAATGTGTTGCTGGAAAAGCGCAGCAGGTCAGGCAGCATCCAGGAAACAGGAGAATCGACGTTTCGGGCATAAGCCCTTCTTCAGGAATGAGGAAAGTTTGTCCAGCAGGCTAAGATAAAAGGTAGGGAGGAGGGACTTGGGGGAGGGGCGTCGGAAATGTGATAGGTGGAAAGAGGTCAAGGTGAGGGTGATAGGTCAGACGGGAGTGGGGGCGGAGAGGTCGGGAAGAAGATTGCAGGTTAGGAAGGCGGTGCTGAGTTCGATGGATTTGACTGAGACAAGGTGGGGGGAGGGGAAATACCTTGTCTCAGTCAAATCCATCGAACTCAGCACCGCCTTCCTAACCTGCAATCTTCTTCACGACCTCTCCGCCCCCACCCCAGTCTCACCTATCACCCTCACCTTGACCTCTTTCCACCTAAGACATTTCCGACGCCCCTCCCCCAAGTCCCACCTCCCTACCTTTTATCTTAGCCTGCTGGACAAACTGTCCTCATTCCAGAAGAAGGGCTTATGCCCGAAACGTCAATTCTCCTGTTCCCTGGATGCTGCCTGACCTGCTGCGCTTTTCCAGCAACACATTTTCAGCAGAGAGTAACTCCCTCAATCAAGTGATATTACATGCAAAACTCAACCAGTATCTAAGCATTTGGTCTGGTATATTCTTGGCCTCTGCTGACTCTTCCTCTCTCCCTTCGCACTTGAAAAGTGACTCTGATCTCTCTCCTGCCTGAACCTGACCTTCACATTGGCATGCTGCGACGGATGGTCTCTCAGCCTGCTATTTTAACCAAGAAGCTGCACCGTGTCTTTTGTTCAGAAATGGGTACAAAAGACACCCAGGAATTTAAGCAGCTTGAGCCTCAAAGTGATGACAGTGGACAGTCTAGGTATTCATCTTCCCTGCACACCTGAAGCCAGTTAGGTCCCCACTCAAAGAAAATCATATTTCTCCCTTATCAATAACTGCGCCCTTGAAAAATCCTACAAAGTTGCGCCTCATCTTCCGCCTAGGAATCCTCCAACCACAAGGGATGAACTCGGGTTTCACCAGTTTCCTCATTTCCCCTCCCCCCACCTTGTCTCAGTCAAATCCATCGAATTCAGCACCGCCTTCCTAACCTGCAATCTTCTTCCCGACCTCTCCACCCCCACCCCAGTCTGACCTTTCACCCTCACCTTGACCTCTTTCCACCTATCACATTTCCGACGCCCCTCCCCCAAGTCCCTCCTCCCTACCTTTTATTTTAGCCTGCTGGACAAACTTTCCTCATTCCTGAAGAAGGGCTTATGCCCGAAACGTCGATTCTCCTGTTCCCTGGATGCTGCCTGACCTGCTGCGCTTTTCTAGCAACACATTTCCAGCATTAGTGGTCAATGTCAATAGTTACAGAAAATATCTCTAATGCAAGTACTTCTGCTTCCCATTAGATAGTGTCACTTCTTAGAAATGTCTACCCTGAAGCCGTATTTTATGTTGAATTTAAAATGATTAAATGATATAAAGAATCATTCTGGTTGGGTGGTAGCAGGCTATAACTTTAGGAAATGTATGAACTATCTCATTTAATATATTCAATATAATTCAAGTACTTAATAACCTTTTGCAGAGCCTCTCCCAATCCTTCAAAGTATAGAAAACACCAATTTAAGAAATGACTTAAATGGCTGCTCTTTTAAAGGAATTTGCCTCATGTTATTGGTCCTCTGCCATTATTATTCCCCTGCAATATGTTACAAGTTCATTATCAGTTGGAGCAGGAGATCCATTCACAGGACATCCATTCATATTACACTATAAGACTACAAAAGGTAGAAGCTGAAATGGCCACTCAGCCCATTGAGTCTGCTCTGCCATTCAATGAGGTCATGGTTGATCTAATAATCTTCCATAAATTGTTAGAGAAACTCAGCAGGTTGAGCAGCATCTGTGGAAAGAAAGCAGAACTATGTTTTGAGTTCAGTGACCCTTCTTTAGAACTTAAAGCAGCTCAGAAAATGTGGTCATAATACTGATGACAGGGTGGGGGGGGGCGGGAATGAGTGAGTGGACAAGTGCAGATGGAGCCGAGAGACAGAGTAAGAAAATTAGCCAGACAAAGTAAGATAATAATCTTCAACTCCACTTTCCTGCCTTTTCCCCATACCCCTGGTCCCCTCACTGATTAAAAATCTGTCTATCTCAGCTTGAATATGCTTAACACAGTCAACAGCTTCCTAGGGTAAAGAATTCCAGAGTTTCATAAACTTCTGAGAAAAGCAATTTCTCCTCATCTCTATGTTAAATGTGTGACCCTTTATTTTGAGATTATGCCCTCTGGCCTTGACTCTCGCCGAAGAAAAAAACAACTTTTCCGCATTTACACTGACAAGTCCTCTGTGAATCTTGTATGACTTACTTTTACATCCTCAAAGCATTAAGGAAATTGTAGCACCATTACTATTCCTAGAGCTGAGTTTCTGATTAGATTAGATTCCCTACAGTGTGGAAACAGGCCCTTCGACCCAACAAGTCCACACCGACCCTCCGAAGAGCAACCCACCCAGACCCACCTCCCTTTGACTAAGGCACCTAACACTATGGGTAATTTAACATGGCCAATTCACCTAAGCTGCACATCGTTTGGACTCTAGGAGGAAATCGGAGCACCTGGAGGAAACCCACGCAGACACAGGGAGAATGTAACACAATATTGGTCAAGAATTCAAACTGCTGCTTTCCTCTTTCAACACTTGACGTATTTAAAGGATAAACTCACTTTGAGTCTTTGGCTAGAGTTTATGAATAATATCTTTAAACTACAGAATTCTAAACAATGAAAACTACTTAGAATGAAATTGTAAGACACAATCTTTTTTTCTCAGTTTTTTGCAAGAATGAGATGGACATACACACACTCAGTTTACCTGATATCCAATCATATTTTTGCTGGAAAAACTGGAAAAATAATGCATTTAGCTATTGTTAATTGTTTCTTCAATGTTTCTACCAAAATACAGGGAAGAGCAGGCCAACTCATACAAAACACCCAAGAAGAGTTGTTTCCTGTTAATCCTTGACCACAGATGGTTAATCTATCAAAATAGCAAACCGAACCAACTCATACAAAACACCCAAGAAGAGTTGTTTCCTGTTAATCCTTGACCACAGATGGTTAATCTATCAAAATAACAAACCGAAGAGGCTAATTGACCTATTAGTGTAACTGTATAAACAACTAAGATAAACAGAAAAGCCTTTAAGAAGATAGTACAGTAGTAAAATGGTCCTTTTCTTATAGTTTAGGTGCTGACAAAACTTGGAGATTGAGTATCATTTCAAAAATAACCTTTTTTTTAATCACAATACTTAACTAAGGTTTTGAAGAAATGCCCTTGAAGTTTACAAATCCCTTGGCACTGTTCCTTGTGGCAAAGTTAAGCGGTTTTTTGATCACTAAGATTTGTTTAAAAAAAAGTGGCCTTGTCCTAAAAGAATTTTAGCTATGAAGACATGTTGCCCCCAAGGATAGAGAGGAAGGACAAATAGGGAGTAAGTGCCAAACTGTAAATCAAAATTGCAGAGAGGACAGAAAGACCAAATTGGTAAGAAAATTCCAGAAGACAGGGAACTTTCTGTAAGTGACAAAAATATAAAAATTGTAAAGATAATTCAAAGTAGTTCAACAAAAACAAGAGTCTGAAATTATTTAATGTAATAAATACATTATTACAGGATTTAGAAATAGTAGGAGAATTTTTATTGCAAAATTATACTTTATTCATAAAATTATCTTTATGTACATATAAATAGTAAAGCAGTTCTGTACAATCTTGTCATATATATAAAAAAGCACTGGACTTTGACATTCCCTGCAGTTGCAAAAATCAAAGGTATTCCCTATTCATGTTGGTGTGTGTATAAGAGGGACTTGTTCTGTCCTGATTCTCTTGAAGAAGTGTATTATAGACCTGGTGCTGAGATGGATGTTCCTTGGAAAACAGAGTAGATAGCTTTGATTTCTTTTTATAAATTAGACAAAAGCAGGATGAGTGGATGGAATCTGGCTCAAACAGATCCAGTGTTTTGTTTCGCTTTCAGTTGTTGAAGTTGGGGTTTTGGAATTGAAGATGCTAGATATAGCTCTCTCTCTCTGCTGCTGCAAAAGCTTGCGTTTTCTCATTCTGCTGCTAAATTCCTTCTGTCAGTGTTTTTTTTCTCCTGGACTGGAGGAGATAGCAAGTTGGGGAAAGCTGTTTTGCTGAATTTGCCTTTACCAAGGGTGTGTTTATAGTAAGCTGCTATATTGGAACGGTTGATGAATAGTAGCTGAATAATATATTATTTTATTAAGTATTTCTAAAGAGTTAAAGTTATGCCAATTCTTCTTTCTTTGTTTGTATTTTAACTGTGGTGTAAGAATAAAATGAGTTTTACTTAAAGCTAAGCACTTTGACCAATCGAATCACATCTGGAATTCAACACTTTACACTTGCCTGCAAATAAGATAAAAGTTAGGATCTAGGCTATCTCCTTGATATATTTTGAGGGGGTTTGGTCCGGTCCACAACACTGGACACTACATGTATTTTGAGGCAAAGTGAGGGTCTGATAATTGAATGGACACTCGTTGTACTTTGACAGAAAAACCCTAATGGTGGTTTCTCCCCACTCTGCCTTGGTAGCAGCTGCCTCAAGCTTTAATGCGACCCTTAGCATGTTGCCCTCGATCTTGGATTGTGCTAGTCTGGCAACACACAGAAACAGTAAGAGAGTTAATCTAACCTAAATGAGCCTGTAATAACATTGCAATGTTATTATGTTTTGGGGCATAGTAAACTCACAAAGTGAATTTACTTTCGGTTAGGGTGTTTGCATAAACAACTGTTAAATAAACAGGAAAACAGCACAGAAATGCATTTACAGTATATACAATGTTAGCTCATCCAGAACAAGACAATAACCAAAGACAGATGATGATCAATATCACTGGTGCTGGCATCCTTGAATTGAAACTGAGATTCCAAGTGAAAAATCTATTAGTTGAGATCACAAAACCAATCTAGCAGAAAGACACACCTTGTTGTGTAGATAATCTGTGCATTCAAAACAGTTTACTTGTCAGCAACATGTTTAATATGGATAATAAGGGCAACATTGCTAAACCATATGGTAACCTCATCATTTCAACATAGCTTTGTGTTCTGTAATTGAGAATCCAGCTGCAATAGGGATGCTGCAATATATTCATGACATTCATGCACATTATTACTAAAATGCATCAATAAGTACCTTCTGTTTCAATGTTTACTGTAATTTTTAATGCTTAATGTTGTGATGGTTTTTTTTAATGGAGTTTTCCCCGTTCGGAATTGAAGTGTGTGGTCAAGGAAAAGAAAAAGTACTGAGGGCACATGGATGGCAAAGGTGACATATAGTCACTTTGCACTTTTGTAAGTAGATCTTCACTTGTATTCTTTGAATATCTAGCATCACTTTTGCTGTTGGACCTGGTTAAATTGCACTGCACGTGAGAAATAATCAGCCTCTTCAGATATCCTGATGTAAGGAGTTGCAGTCACCAAGCATTGCATTCAGGGACAACGAGTGCCCTGCCAATGAAGTGCAAATTGTAGCCAGATGGGTAGCTTTACTGAAACAATGAAGGCATATTTATTGCAATTGCCCCTTGCAAGACCACAAATTCCAAAAGTTTACTTTGCCATCAGAACAAAAAGAATCAGTCAATTATTGCATCCACTTTGCATACATGTCAGCTATTTAATGCAGTTATTATGCAATTGATTTCTGACCTGACATGGCAAAGTTTCAAATCTGTGTCCTTGAGTGACTCGCAGACTGTGATGCAAGAATCTCCTCCCATCTTTCATGTTCCTTTTTCCGTTGCTATTCCTTGGCTCCTTTGATCTTTTAGCCTCCTCCCATTTCAGTTGAGCCCCTTCCTATTATAACTAAAAGGCTCAGTTTATCCTCAGACCGCAGGGCTTTGTGAATTCCATGCCCTTGATGGATTGACACCTTCCTCATGTCAGGCCAGAGTGTCTGTGACCTGTGAGAACCCTCTCCTTGTCCCCACTAAACCACCACAGAATATCCTGCTATTGTCCCCTCCTATTGCCAATGAGTTCACATCCTTCTCTCACGGTAACTACTCCCTCAGCAACCCAATCACATGAACCCCAGCCTCAGACTTGAGTTATCCAATTTCCCCAAGACTGAATGGAATGCCGGCTGATAAGCCGCTGGCCATTATTGCCCAAATGCAGCACTGACGACTGTGGCTCAATCCCTGGACGAACTTCACACAACGTGCAGGCAATCACAGACCAGACTGTTGTGTCCAATTGACCTACTGCAATTTCTAGATTGGTTGGATTTGACCTAAGGACTAATCGTAGCCCTATCCCTAGACTGCAAGAACACAGATCCCAGGACTCTGATAGTACCAAGCTTCAGACTGACCACACCACTAAAGACTGCTCCCTTTGATTTTCAGACATGGCTATTTGCTTGAGGCACATGTACTATGTGGGCGGTGTAAGTGGCTTGCACATGCTATGTGTGACATTGACGCAGCAGTGTCTTACAGCAACATATCCATTCCCTTGAATGTTCAATGTTCTCCGCCATTACAAGCTGCTTGTTTATAACTCTGCACAAGAAAAAGCTGACAGCCATGAGATGCATCCTGTGAGATGCATTAAATGTGTGCATCTACATACATGGTGACCTGGTAGAAGCATGCAAACTATAGGTCACAGTTGTTGAGATCTACAGCATGGAAACAGGCCCTTCAGCCCAACTTGCCCATACGGCCCAGTTTTCCCAATTTAAACTAGTCCCATTTACCTGCATTTGGTCCATATCCTTCCATACCTACCTTAATCATGTACCTGTCTAAATGTTCCTTAAATGATGACATTGTATTCACTGCCACCACTTTTGCCATTGCCCATACATCAGGAAATGGAAAGCAGGAGGAACTGGAGTGCTGTCCTAAAAACAGATTGAATATATTGGCCTATGTTATTTGCAATTTCGAAGAATGAGACAAAATCTCACCGAAATATATGCAAGGATAGCTGCTGAGAGGTTCCCTCCCCTAGCTGGGAAGCCAGAAGTATGACCATAGATCCAGGATAGTGGATGGTCATTTTGGATTAGGATTCAGAGAAAAGTCTTCACTTGGTAGTTTATGGACAATCCAACACGGAGTGCCTTAAAGACTGGAACTCCTATTTCTTAACCTTTTATTTTGGGCACCACGTAAAGCATAGTTAATTCATCATGATCCATTTCACCCTCTACAATTCTTGTTCTTCAAATGGATAGATGCTGGAAGTCTGGAAGGGTGATGTTGAAGTAAGCTTGATGAGTTTCTGCAATACACCCTGGAGATAACAAATGGGATTTATCACACTGCCTTGAGGTGACAGTGGGCATTTAATCAATTTTATATGTTGGCTGATAATTAGGTGTAGAGTAGAGCAAAAAGGCTGCTGCTATTCTGCTCCAAATTGAGATCCCAGTGGCTAGTCAATGCTCACTTGTGGGACTCATGTTGTCACTGCTGGTTTCACGCACCATGTGTGCTCACCCACTGAAAGGCACTCAGTGTATGACCATCAACCTGGCCTCAGGAAAACAGCGGGTCCTCTTTGAGCCAACTCCTGCTCAGATCCCTCTCCTTTCTCCTGCAATCTCTATATCACCCTAAGCCATCACAGACCACCCACTGACCCTTCACCTCACATGGGTACTTTGTTGATAGCTGCCAGCACCTTTCCTGGAATTGGACAGTTGCCAGCCTTTGACTGTCCTGCACATATTTGGGGGGTGGCAGAATTTTCACTCCAGGCTTTTTAATTCATGGGGTGAATGTCCATCACTGCCCATGTAATTTCCATCATTTCTTCTGAAAAGATGATGTGGGGTGCAAGATAACCCCATCATTCTGACTATCTAATGCCTAATATAGACTGTATCCATTGTGTGCTAATGATCAAGAGAGAGGATATTGAGTTCAGCAGGTGGTGCATAAATCACGTGACCTTGATTTAGAGACAGATTAAGACTAATGGTGAATACTTTATCACCATTAAATCTTCTTTGTTGCTTTTCTTTTACTACTTTGTACCTAATTTTTTTGTACCTAGGTATCTTTGTAGTAAGATGTTGCCGTATGTGGTGACATTACACAATTTTCACATATTCTTGTAGCTCTGTACTTGAGTACAGATGACAGTAAAAATCTAAATCCAAATCTAAGTTCTAGATTGTGAAGTGCCTTTGAGTGGTGCAGGAAGTGAGTCACTAATTAGGAGCCTCTCCTTTGATCTTGGAGCCAAATTTTTGAGATGATTGATCCATTTCTGCTTCTCAACAATTGAGACCTCCTGAATATTCATTGCAGAAATACAGAAATGGTGGTACTGCTGATGTCAGGGAGGTATGATTGTGCTTTCGCTTGTTGTAGAGACTAATTGTCTGAACTGCTTTATTATTGGAGGAATTGGGATCTGAAAATGATAAATCCATCAATTATTCTAAAGCCATTAAGGTTGCAGTTGTAATTTTCTAAAGAGCCTTCAGTTATTTCAAGTGGTTCTTTCAAATGTCACTGTGGAGAAGCACACCATCAAGGAAACCCATTGGCTACCATTTGATTCATTCTTCTCTGGAGAATTGCTATTTTAGTCCAAACTGTATGACTCAGCATTGGAAAAGACCATGGCTTTGAAAAGGCTGGTATTTCTTTAGCTCAGGGTGTTAAAGAAACTTGCAGCATTCCTTCCACAAATTTATCACATTTCTGTTTCACTGGCTGTTTCTCTGAACCTAAATGATAAGGATGTTATTTTATAGGAGAGTATTTGCCTACATCCACATCATGTTTTGCTGCACTATACATCGTGGTTTTTCCCTACACGTTTTTAAATTCAAAAGGTAGCCTTATTGTGTCTTCTCATGGTGTCTCACCTGCCCAATAGCTCAGTGCTAGCAACTGGATAGTGGGCAGTTCAATTTGGAAATAGTTCACACATCCTTTTGTCTCATCCTCACTATCCATTTTGTCCTTGATTGTCTTAACTACCATACATTGCTGTAGTTGTTTGTTCTTTACCTGGCAGTGATGCCAGTGCTATTGATTCAAAATATTGAGGTGATACAGCCAATTGTTTTCATCAATCTGGGAAGTTAATCAAGTCACACACTTTCCAATCGTTTTGAGTACCCTATATGGTGCACTAAATTATACTGTCAGCAATTCAACTTGCAAAGGCTGTAATACAAGTACATCAGAAATAGTTTGGTCTTGATGTACTTGATGGCACATTTCTTCCTTGTAGATTTTTGAGGGTGTTCATGAGCCACACATGGAAAGTGGATAAATAATCTAACATGGATAATACACCCCACTGCTCTAAATACAGTGAGATAAAGTGATTGAGAATAAATATTTTCTAACCAAATTGCTCAGTAATATTACAACACACATCTGAAGCACACGGTACTTGAACTTAAGCTCTCTGGCTCAAGAGGTAGGGACACTACCACTATGTCATGAGACCCTCCACATCCCTCTACTGAAATATTTTATTTCATTAGTTTCAGATGAACTTTTACTCTTGACAATATTCAAAAGCACTAAACCAGTAGACTCATTATGTAACTCCAAGTGACTAATAAGTTTCAGACCTTTGTCCTAGTCACAGAGTTATTTCTTTCAGTGTCCTTTGATGATAATTTTGAGGGTTTGCAGGTAGAGTCCAACAACCTTGCGTCTATGCGTGGTATACTGAGGAATTTGACTGAGAGAGACCCAGGCTGCTTATAACGTAATGAAAATTTTTAAGACATAGATTTGGAACCTTGATACAATTAGATCTCAAACAGCAATTCATAATCGAGTAAGAAATAGGTTAACCTCTTCCTCATTACTTTTGCAGAATTTTTTCTTCAGGGAATAGCCTTTGGGAAATGTAGCAGTCATATCTATAACAGTAAGGATATACTCTTACTATATGGTTCCAAATTAAGTGGTGTCAGAATGAGGTGTTGGTTTGATTACCGGCTGTAATGTTCCATAAACTTCATACTGGGGCTGGGTAGGATTCTGATCTTATCTCAACAGAACTTTCCTCAGAGTCAGAGGTAACTTTTCTTTTTAGTTCCAGCTTTTTGAATTTGAACACTATTAACATTCTCTTTCCTTTTCTCTCTCCCTTGGCAATTCTGGTTCCAGTTAGTTCAATGTTCTTTCTTTTTCCTTTAATTTTCTATGAAATTCTTCTTCCCTTCCAACTGAACCCGAGCTGGCCTAACATTCTCTTTGAATTCTGGCTCTCTCACTTCAATCTTGAACTTTTTTGGCTATGAAATACTGAATTATAGGTTTCTAGGTTTCAGTCAAATATCTAATTACAAGTGCTCGTCCACAATCTGCAGATGTGTAGTGGACAACTTGTTTGGAGCTTCTCCTATCCCAGGCAGCATTGCATCAAAGGTAAACATTAAGCTTTACTCTGCTGAACAAGAAAACTGATGTCTTCCCTTTATAGTTTTCAACTATTATCTCACATCCAATTCCAGGGCTCCAGCTTTGAATGACCTGATAAGTTACTAGCTTGCTACAACTGAGCGTGAAGACTGCATTTTGTCCCATCACTCTACTGGACACACCAGACATTTAAATACTTTATTCAGTTACAAATATGACTAAATACATACTTTATCTATATTAGATTCAGAATTTTAAGAGTTTTATTTAATATACATAAACAGTACTTTTTCAGCAAAGATGTAAACTACCATTTACTTGGAATTTTAAATGGAAATGAGTTATTTGCCCTCTATCTAACCCACAGCATACATACACAGCAATTTTAAAAAATTCTGTGCAGCGATTAGCTCAAAGATACTTTGGTCAATAATTGTCAGTTCTTGAAAGAAAAAAGATATAGTGTGAAATGTTCAAGATGGCTTTCACTTGGCATCTGGCACATGTAACTGTCACTAAACACAGACAGTCTTCACTTATACCATTGCAGATGTTGTTTGCACAGGGGCAGTTGAGAATTCAGAAACTTTTCAGGATAAGAGCAGCATCAGTTTTTCAGGCACCACACTGCACATCCCAAATGATTTTCTTAGAAGATGAACTGGTTTGCCTCTCTCAGTAGACAGTTCAACTGAAAAATATCACAACTGCCACAGCTATGGGCATCTATACATCCTGATGTGATTTCCTGTAAATCCAGCAGTTCCACAGGCTTGACTGTTTAATTAACATTATCCATAGGGTTTAATAAATGCTCTTTTAGCAGCCCTTTATTTTCAAAGAAAGGAGTTCTTCAGTCTCTTCAAATGAACCACTGCTTTAAACTTACTTCATTTTTTAATGCTTATCTCCACCACAACTATCAGATATTTAAGACAGGATCCACTTTCATAATAAAGGCAAAATACTGTACACATTGCAAATCTGAAAGAAACACAGAAAATTTTGAAGAAACTTTGCAAATCTGGCAGTATCTGTAGAGTGAGAAATAAAGTTAATGTTTCAAGACTGACAAGGGTTCTGAAACAGAGTTACTCCAGATTAAAAATTTTTACCTGTTTCTCTCAGCAGATCTGGCCACATCAGTGCGAAGTTTCTCCAACACTTTCTATTTGTTTTCATATTTATTATGGCAGGAGTGAAGGTGGAACTGATCAAGTATGTACCAGATTTAAACAGGCCTCAACAGGCATTATTAGTACTCTCATTGAACTCATAATTGTTTCAACAGGACAGGCAGAAGACTGCAACCAAGGACAGGGCTGCTTTTCACTGTGCATTGCCGACCTGCTGGTCCTTGAGATCATGGAGAATGGTCATTTAGTTGGAGGAGAGCAGGAGAAGATAGATTTTTTTAAACCAAGCTGGCATGGATCAGTGTTCCTGAGACCACCAGATGAAACTTGAGAAGAGGAACTGGGTCCAGTGATGGAAAAGATTCAATGACTTTATTTGCTGTGACAAGATGTTTGCAACAGTCACTGAGTTCAGGAATGGATGAGCCTCAGCAGTTGACCTTATCCAACAGGTATGACATGCTTGCTCCCTGTGTGGATGAGGAAAAGGGCTGTGGGGAGGATGAGCCAGCTAACCATAGCACCATAGTGCAGAAGGCCATTCAAAAGGGGGGAAGCAAAAAAAAAAACAAGTGGTAGTGAGAGGGAATTTTATTATTAGGAGGACAGATAGTATCCTTTGCGAGCCGGATTGGGAGTCCCACATGGTGGGTTGCCTGCCCAGTGCCAGGGTGCAGGACATCTGACTGGCTTGAAAGGATATCAGAGCGATAGGGAGAGGATCCAGTTGTTGTGGTCCACATTGAGACAAACAACATAGGCAAGGCGAGGAAGGATGACCTGTTTGGGGAAATTAAGCATTAGGTACAAAATTAAGGAACAGGTCCTCAAGGGTTATAGTCTCCGGATTACTACCCGAACCACATGCAAATTGGCTAGGTATAGGAAAATTAGGGAAGTAAACACATGGCTAAGGGAGTGGTTGTGGGAACAGGAGGGATCTGTACCGATGGAATGGGTTCCATACAGGAACACTGGTTCCACCTGAACCAATCTGGAACCAGTTTCCTAGCGAAAAGAATCAACAGGGTGGTCATTAGGAATTTAAACTAGTGAATTGGAGGCAAACAACAGGAAGATTGAATGTTGAACTTGAATGTTGAATATAGGATTAAAGACAGGATTCTTGGCAGTGTAGAAGAACAGAGGGATCTTGGTGTTCAAGTACATAGATCCCTCAAAGTTGCCACCAAGTGGATAGGGTTAAGAAAGCATACGGTGTTTTGGCTTTCATTAACAAGGAGATTGAGTTTAAGAGCTGCAAGGTTTTGCTACAGCTCTACAAGTCCCTGGTGAGACCACACTTGGAATATTGTGTCCAGTTCTGGTCACCCTACTATAGGAAAGATACAGAGGCTTTGGAGAGGGTGCAAAGATGATTTACCAGGATGCTGCCTGGACTGGAGAGCTTGCCTTATGAAGAGAGGTTGACTAAGCTCAGACTTTTCTCTCTGGAGAGAAGGAAGAAGAGAGGTGACCTGATCGAGGTATACAAGGTAATGAGAGGCATGGATAGAGTCAATAGCCAGAGACCTTTCCCCAGAGCAGGATTGACTGGCATGAGGGGTCATTGTTTTAACATAGTAGGAGAAAGGTACAGAGGAGATGTCAGAGGTAGGTTCTTTACGCAGAGAGTTGTGAATGCATGGAATGCGTTGCTAGCGATGGTGGTGGAAGCAGAGTCATTAGGGACATTTAAGCGACTGCTGGACGTGCACATGGATAGCGGTGAATTGACGGGTGCGTAGGTTAGGTTGTTCTATTTTACATTAAGATTAATCCTCGGCACAACACGTGGGCCGAAGGGCCTTTCTGTGCTGTACATTTCCATGTTCTAAATAACTAATGCCTGTAAAAATGGTACAACAATTATCATGGGGAATATTCATCTACATGTCGATTGCTCGAACCAGCTCAGTCAGGGTAGCCTTGAGAGGAATTCATTGAGTGTATCCACAATAGTTTTCTTGAACATTACGTAATGGAACTGCCAAGGGAGTAAGCTGTCCTAAATATGGACTTGTGCAATAATGACCTCATAGTTAGGGTTCTTCTTGGAAGGAGCGATCATAGTATGGTAAAAGAAGATAATACTAGTGTCCTGTGTTTAAACAAAGACGACTACAATAGGATGAGGGAGGACTTGGCTAAAGTAGACTGAAAACAAAGATTTTATGGTGGGACAGCTGACAAATATTGGAGGACCTTCCTAGCAATGTTTCAAAGTGCTCAGCAAAAGTATATTCCAGAGAAAAGGAAGGACTGTAAGAAAAGGGGTAATCTGTCGTGGGTGTCTAAGGAAATAAGAGAGACTATCAAATTGAAAGAGAAGGCATACAAAGTGGCCAAGGACAGCAGGAAACTAGAAGATTGGGAAAACATAAAAAGCTCAACAGAAAGCCACAAAAACAACTATGAAGTAAGATAGAACATGAGAAAAAACTAGCATAGAATATAAAGGTGGATAGCAAAAGTTTCTATAAATCTATAAACTGAAAAAGAGTGGCTAAACATTGACTATTTAGAGGATGAGAAAGGGTATTTAGTCATGGGCAGTGATGAAATGGCCGAGGCATTGAACAGGTATTTTGTGTTGGTCTTCACAGTGGAGGACAATAATAACATGCCTGTAATTGACAAAGAGACAAAAGTAAGCGAGGACCTGGAAACAATCATTATTATGGAAGAGGTAGCATTGAGAAAGCTAATGGGGCTAAGGATAGTCAAGTTTCCTGGCCCTGATGGAATGCATCTCAGGGTATAAAAGAGATGGCGAGAGAAATAGTAATTTTCCAATATTCGCTGGACCCTGGGGCAGTTCCAGCAGATTGTTTTGCTGTTTTCCAGAGGTAGACAACAGATGGGGAATCATAGACCAGTTAGGCTAACTTCAGTACTGGAGAACATACTGGATTCTATTATCAAGGAAGAAATAGTAAGGCATCTAGACAGAAATTATCCCATTGGCCAGACGCAGCATGGGTTCATGAAAGGCAGGTCTTAATCTTTTGGAAATTCTATGAAGACTTTACGAGCAAGGTGGACAATGGAGACCCAAAGGATGTGGTGTACATAGATTTCCAAAGGCCTCTGACAAGGTGCCACACAAGAGGTTGCTGCATAAGATAAAGATGCATGGTGTTATGAATAAAGTATTAGCATGGATAGAAGATTGGTTGACTAACAGGAAGCATAGAGTGGGGATAAATGAGTGCTATTCTGGTTGGCAATTAGTAACCAGTGGTGTGCCTCAGGGATCAATGTTGGGACAACAATTATTCACAATTTACATAGATGATTTGCAGTTGGGGACCACGTGTAGTGTGTTAAAGTTTGCAGAGCAAAGCGTGTGGAGGACTGTGAAAATTTGTAGAGGAACATAGATACTTTAAGTGAATGGGCAAAAGGTCTGGCAGATTTTAATAAATGTGATGTCATCCATTTTGGTAGGAGTAACAGTAATAAGGATTACTTGAATGGTAAAAAGTTGCAGCATGCTGATATGCAGAGGGACCTGAGTGTCCTTGTGCATGAATCACAGAGGGTTGGTCTGCAGGTACAACAAGTAATTAGGAAGGCAAATGGAATTTTGTCCTTCATTGCTAAACAAATTGAGTTTAAAAGCAGGGAGGTAAAACTGTCCAGGGTGCTGAGGAGGCACACCTGGAGTACAGTGTGCAGTTTTGGTCTTATTACTTGAGAAAGTATGTACTGTCACTGGAGGGGTTCAGAGGAGATTCACTAGGGTGATTCTGGAGTTGAGGGGGTTTGTTTATGAGGAGAGACTGAGTAGACTGGGATTAAATTCATTGCAATTTAGAAGAATGAGATCTTATAGAAACATATAAAATTATGAAGGGAATAGATACGATAGAAGTAAAGAGGATGATTCCACTGGCAGGTGAAAATAGAACAGAGGCTGAGGGGTGACCTGATAGAAGTGTATGCAATTATGAGAGGCATGGATAGGGTGAATAGTTGGTCTTTTTTTCCCCAGGGTGGAACTGTCAAATACTAGGGGACATACATTTAAAGTGAGAGGTGAAAGTTTAAAGGAGATGTGCGAGGAAAGTGTTTTTTTTTTAAACACAGTATGTGGAACCCATTGACAGGAAAGGTGGTAGAAACAGAGATTGAAGCAATGTTTAAGGGGTATTTGACAGACACGTGAACAGGCATGGAACAGAGTGATACAGACCACATGCAGTCAGATCGGATTAGTTTAGAATGGCAACATGGTTAGCACAGTCATGATGGGCTGAAGGACCTGCTCCTGTGCTGTCCTGTTCTATGTTGTAAGGAAACTTTCTTCCTTTTCCAAACCTAGGGGATCTTTGGCACTCTCATCCCACATACCACTACCATGTTTTAGGTCAACATTGGTTTGAGATCAAATATGGGAATTTTTCCGGTCCACTTGAATCAGTCACTGACTGACTTAACAAGCTGAACCACAGGGCAACCATTTTTACATTTGATTCTTTGATTTAATGTCTATTAATGTGATCTTGTATATAAGGCAAATATGTAAGTTGGGAGTAGAAGCTGTAGTATACTGTTGGAAAAATCCTATACACTGTAAATTCTGTACAATTGTACTAATCAGAAATAACAAAATTCAATTACTTTTTAATAATGGACATGAACACTGCTAGTATTTCTATTTTTAGAACTTTTAAGTAGAGTGATGAAAGGTATGTAATTTTTTTAAAAATTGGATTGCATTAAAATAGAGGAAGATTGTTATTGGTTATTTCTATGAAGCATGTTCTCTGAAAATAAAAGCAGCAAGTCATTCTGGAACAGTGGTCGAAATCCTGCATTGCTTAGTGACTGCAGTCCCTTATGACATTAATGGAAAGTTGTTTAAACGTTTGAGTTTATGACCGGCAGTGTAAACTCATTAAGACAATTTGTTTTGTTTTTGATTCGGTTGGGAGACTTAAAACCTGTCCAGTTCAGACTACATCAGTTAACTTCAGAAGCAAGTATTAGTTTCTTCCTGAGGAGGAATTTTCCAGTTCAGGTCAGGAAAGCCACCTACGCTAGCAGAAATGCCGCTTCCAGACTAGGAGAGATTTGATAGAAATCTGCACATTAATGTAACTGAGCAAGTTTAAGTTCTCAGATTTGCGAAGAGTTTGTGACAGCAGGCTTGGAAAGGATTCACTGAATTGTCTCCACAATACACAGGGGGAAAAAAAGCAGAAAGAATCTGTTCAGCACAAACCTAATGAAATGAGACAGGGGTCTTGAGTCCCTGTACTGGCTGGTGTTGGGGAACACGATGAAACTTTGTTTTGATGTTTGCATCTAACTGTAAATTAGATTTCTTTATTTTGTGTATTACACTAATGTTCTGCTGTTAAATAGCAGTCTGTAATCCAATGTGAATATGTAGTGATTAACCACTATGTTAACTAGCTGAACAAAAATGTATGATCAAAACATATCAGTTTTCATTCTGGGATCCGACTTGTCCAATAGTACCATCAGCTGGGACATAACAGTAGGAAAACAAGACTTTCAAAATTAGTATATTAATTCCAACCCAGGATATTGGATCTGCTTAAAAACCATTAAAATATTTTAGATCTCCAATATTTAATACTTAAAAATAATTAACTAACAAGATAAACAGGAACAGAACATCCCAGTTTAACATTGAGTGTGCAGAATTAAACAAAAACAGGGTAAAAGAATTTAATGTTTCAAAGATGTGCTCTTAACATACATATAGAAATTGAAGCATTGAATATTGCAGAACTTAAGTTGTGAATTCTTACATACAGTGCTAAATCAGGAAACATATTCAAAACTGAAAGTGAACATTTCAAAAAATAAGCCCAAGCCATATTGACAGTGTTCTTACTTCAAAATAAATATTTCAAAAGTTTTGCAAAGACAAGCGTTGTTATAAATTGACTAACCCAAGCCATTTTATACATTAAAATACCCTTGCCCCACCCTAAAATAGCTTTTCAATGATTGAATAAAGTATTGAATACAGACTTAGAGTTAATTGTTTCAAGGAGTGATATCAGATACATTATTTGCAATTGTTTCATTTTCCTTCTACATCAAGCAAAATTAATTTATATAAACATTTTCTTCAAAAGTAATTCATCAACTGATATTTCTTAATCAAACTAATCTTTGAAACATTAAAGCTGAAGATGATATATCAATTTTAATCCATTCCTTGGCATAACACTTATATGACAGATGTCCTTGTAACAGTTCAATAAGAATACAAGCTAGTTTCTATCTACAGAAAACTTCCACCAAATATTTGATATGCTTTTATTGGTATGACACAATCAAGTACCTATTGATTTGGCTTTAAGTTTGAAGTAAAGTGCCAGCTAATTGATCCCATAAATGCTTCTAAATTGCTGGAGAGGTAAAGAGTTCATTACAAAACTAGATTTTACAGCAGGCTTTCGGACCCCAATTTTGGCACCAGATGGGGATCCCCAAGCTCCCATTTGCTGGCAGCAACTTGAAGGTGCAATTTTCCCAGTGACCGCCTCTTTAACCGGCTGCCTCTGTGCTCACTGAACTATTAAGGGCAGTGCGCGAGCTCTTAATGATACCAAAGCAATCAGAAGGCGAGCAGTTTCAGAGCCTCAACAAAACACAGGAAAGGTGAGGCAGATTGAGGCCCATAAGGATGCCTCAACATGGAGGTGCCTTCTGAGATGTTCATTTAAATTAAAAATTCCCAGTGGTAAAGCTACCAGGCCTCTCAGAGCAGAGGGGAAAGTTTTCCAAGTGGATTTCGTTGGCTGCAGGTGGGGGTACTCCTGCCCACATCCCCCTCTTTCAGAGAATGGAGCCTCCACCTTTGACAGCTCTATGCCAAAAGCAGGCCACCTCCACTGTAATGGCAGCCTCTATACATTGCAAGGACATTTCCACAGACATCAAAACACTAGCATGCTTAGTAAATAATCACTAGCTGGAGCCTTAATTTATCTCACTTGTCTGTCTGTCTGTCTCTGGAGGTACAGGCTGTTGACCACAGTCCATGCTTAACCATGGAAAATTAACCTGATGGCATATCAACATGGTTTCCCCTGCTTTTCTCAGGTGTCCTGCATCCATATACCACCTAGGTCTTGCCCCCATTGGTCAGAAAAATGAAACCCATTGTTTTGGGAACATCAAAGACTTGAAATTACAACATGGAAATACAACACTGCTAGGAAAACCAAATATTGGTTGGTTTTTTGTTGAATAATTGGAGGGCTTATCGCTAAATTATAAAAGCCAAAAAGGCTGAAGACAGTAGTTGGATTTAAAAATAAATTGCAACATATATTTGTCAATTACATTTAAAATAGTTTTAGTCCTTATTACAAAAATGCTTTTACTATTATTATATATCTTTTTATGTACAGCGTAAAATCTGTATGCAAAAATGTTGATTTTATAGGGAAATACAGATTAAAGATGTATAATTGAGATTGTTTTGGTTATAAGTGCACATAATTTTCACATACAACACACATGTATAGTACAGATATTTGTATTTCAGGTTCACAATTACAGCTATCACATCGAGTCAACTTTGAGCCAAGGCCCCTTATATTCCAGTGAATTGCAATATGTAGTGCAAGAAGATACTCATAACTGTGTATTACAGAGTTTAGTAATTGTTGGATAATATCTCAGTTGTAACTGAATAAATTTAAAATTAAAGCTGATCAACTTTGTTTTAGTAAATTATTAATGCATATAGTTACATCATGGGAAGTGTGTCCACCTTTTTAAGTCTGGCAGCTCCTTCCCCTGAGCGAACAGCATCCAGAACAGCTCGGTGAATTTCTCCTGGGTCACTCATTTGGGAAATTAAAGCAGGTTTTGATGTACTTAAAGGAGATGGCAATTGTGGTTGAACGTGCTGTGCCTCATTTCCCACTATTTTACAGCAATCCATTTCTTGTCCTCCTACAGGAGACAAAGTCTGTAAAAGATTGTAAGAGAACTGAAATTCAAAGTATGTATTACTGCCAGATGTGACAATGCTACAAACACAGAGACTGAAATTAGGTTGTAATCCATCATTTGCTCCTCAACTTCTGCAAATATTTCCAAATGAATAGTGAGCAGTCAACAAGATCCAATAAGTATATGTCAAAGAAGTCCATCAAATGTACCCTTGCATTTTCTTTCATTATCAAATTTATAAGATGCCAGTCTCTTTTTTCCAGTAAGCAGCACACACTCACCATGGGAGCAAGCATTCTACTCATGAATTGGGTAGTACTTTTCAGGAATAATGATAGCAAATGGTAGATAACGGTCTATTTATAAAATGTATCATCTGTAATTTAAAATGAAGCAACAAAACCTGATAAAGTATACAGTTTTATCTTATGCAAACAATTTCATGAAAGAATAACTGAAGTTGGTTGTCCTACTGATGTCAACTTAGCGTCACGAGCTTCTGATTTGGGTCTCCACGTGACCTACAGATCTTTGGGCACATCAAACAAAGCAGCTCATGAAGGAAAGAAAAGGAAGCAAATCACTCATGTTATAGCTTGATGGACAGGTTTTTGCCATTTGAACCACTGTTAGCAGGCTCCTTGCATTAATTAATTTCAATGTTGCTCTACTTCAAGGGGTGTGCTTCCGAGAATGGTGACTACCTGAAAGTTGCGAGAACAGAACTTGACGAGAGGACTTAGTTCCTGGAAATCCAGACAGTATGCCGCAATCCATCAAAGTTAATTTTGCAGTGGAATGGAAACAGAATTATTTATTTTTACTTGGAAATGTCCAGCAGCAGTAATATTTTCATCAAGATATAATTTTCTGCAATTTGGACCTAGCACATGGCATTGCGAACAGCAGGACTATAGATCATACCACTACGTAATCTGCTGTGGACGACAGTTTTACACTCAAAGGTGCTTGTTTCACTGGGTAAAGCATGTATACTACAGTTAAAATTGAGGTTTCTCTATGAAGAATAGGCAAATGGAGAATTTTTTTTGCTTTTTAGTATTATCGGCATTTATTATTTGTCAGAAAATAACAAGTTTTCAGATAAAGTAACTTCACTTTAAAGCCATTATGGCTTCCAGAACTAAACAACTTGCTATCATGCTAAATCTGTTGTTGCAGATTTATTTCTGAAAAATTTCTCATAGATAGTTCAGCCAACATCAGTCACAAGCACATATCTGGTAACAGGGTTTGAAAAGTTACCAGCTTTTACAACGTGAAAGTATCAAATAATTTCTCTTATTCTTGTGCAACAATATTACAATTGCCTATTTAGATAATATTGGCAATTTTGACAAAAATTAAACAGACATTTGCAAAAGTTATTTACTTTTAATGCATCCCTGCTATTGTCTTCGGACTTCTTCAATTTGGTACTAGAGGAAAATAATTTAAGTCAGAATGAACAGTAACATGTTTTGAGGAGAAAATGATCGACAAATGTGAATGTCAAGTGAAAGACGAGTGACAAAGTCAGGGGGTTCGAAGTCTTTTCCCATAAGGATACCATATTGAGGGTGGATAATAGTCATGACCCCTTAGTACAAACCATAACGGTGTGGTAAAGGGGTATCACAGTTGAGAAAAAAAGACAAGGATTTAAAGGTGTGTCGCAACCAGTAACTCGATCAAAGTTCCATGGCAGCTATTGCTGCCTCTAACTCACAACCCCCAACTTTGGGAACTCCCACATCAAGTATTAGATTTTTAGTTTCTGGCAAAAGTAGGTAACCTTCATAGTTTCTTGGCTTATGTGTTACTTTACTTCATTGTTTACGTACTACAACTGCGAGGTAATTTAGTTAGTAGCCAGAAATATTTTATTAGCATCCATGCTCAGCTCAAAGCAGTATTCTCAGGTGCATAATAACCAAACCAAAACTCCTTATTAGCTTGTGTGTGGAACCAAGGGGATTATTCCCTTTCCTCACTAGGTCTCCCAATGACTAGAGAGCAACCTGCTGGACTGTGGGCAGTGAAATAACTTCAGAGGTCAATGTCTCTTCACCAAGTCACCCTTTATTTACATGTGGAGAGTCCTTGACATTGCCCCAGCTACCTCAGAGTCAGCTCTCAGAGTGACCAAGACATTTGTTGTTATTCGTCAGCCAGGGCTCTCTGACTGGAAGAGATTAACAGCCCCAATCAGGGAACTCATTCTATGGGGTCCACCTGGCTGACCTCATTACAATCACTAGAGTGGGTATTGACATTTGTTGTTGCTAATCAATTATCCATTTCTTGTGGTTCTGACATCAACTTTTTAAAGTAATTTCCAAGTTCACTGTTGTTTATCCAGTTCAAATTCTCTTCCTCTGAATTGGACCAAGGCATTTAAAATTGCAAATTTCTCTCACTAATAACAGTTAACTCAATTTTGCTTGGGATGCTCAACTTTCACATTAATTAGACTTTAAGGCCTTAAAGTGGAAGCTGCTATGAAATATTTTAATCACAGAATAATCCTACAGTGCTCATGGTACAGTGGTATTGCTCCTGCCATGGAGCCAGAAAACTTGGGTTCAAAACCACACTGCTCCAGAGATGTGTCAAAGCACACCTGAATAGGTTTATGAAAAATATCTAATGCAACAGCTTGTGTAACCTGGTAGAATATTTCTGTAATATACCAACAGAGAGTGAACATTTTACCTCCTATCATAGTAAATTATCTTTTAAAATCATACGACATTAGTATTTACACAAAATTTCTGAAAGTTTAACTTTTTACTCTAATTAAACTTCTCTAATTAACCTGTTCATAAAATTTCTAATGGCATTACTGTTTTTCTGAAAAAAGTAATCACATTATTGTGATTAGGCACTTATTTGAATTTACAAGGTAAAAACAATGACTGCAGATGCTGGAAACGAGATTCTGGATTAGTGGTGCTGAAAGAGCCCAGCAGTTCAGGCAGCATCCAAGGAGCAGCGAAATCGACGTTTCGGGCAAAAGCCCTTCATCAGGAATAAAGGCAGTGAGCCTGAAGCGTGGAAAGATAAGCTAGAGGGAAATGAGGAAACTGTTGAAGTCCACATTGATGCCCTGGGGTTGAAGGTTCCGAGGCGGAAGATGAGGCGTTCTTCCTCCAGGCGTCTGGTGGTGATGGAGTGGCGGTGAAGGAGGCCCAGGACCTCCATGTCCTCGGCAGAGTAGGAGGGGGAGTTGAAATGTTGGGCCACGGGGCGTTGTTGTTGATTGGTGCGGGTGTCCCGGAGATGTTCCCTAAAGTGCTCTGCTAGGAGGCGCCCATTCTCCCCAATGTAGAGGAGGCCGCATCGGGAGCAACGGATACAATAAATGATATTCGTGGATGTGCAAGTAAAACTTTGATGGGATGTGGAAGGCTCCTTTAGGGCCTTGGATAGAGGTGAGAGGGGTGGTGTGGGCACAGGTTTTACAGTTCCTCCGCCCACAACTCTGAACTGCTGTGCTCTTCCAGCACCACTAATCCAGAAACTTATTTGAATTTAGTTGCATGCATCAATTTAAGGATAAAGGAACACTAGTGCTACAATAGATATTCTTTGCAAGTTAAAAATCAGTAAATAATCTTCCCTTATTATATTACTTTTACCTGTTTTGGTAAGCTGTTGTGACCGGACTCATTATGAACTGTTAAAGCTGGATGCAATTCTCTTTCTGCAGAATTAGTTGGAGAGGACAGGGTTGATGAATCAATTCCAGCACTCTTGGGTTTAAAGGAACACGTTGGATTTGTTTGTGCTTTCTTGACTGCTGAAGACACCGCACGAGCAAAAGGTGATGGTGAGGTAGGGCTGTATGTTTTTGCAGCAACAGTAGTTCTGACAGCTTTTGTGTCAGCTAATGTTACACGAACAGATGGCTTCTTTGGTACTTTGGGAGGTTTTGAAGGTCGAGATATAGATGTCTCCCCAGATTTGGGCAATTCTTTCTGGGCATTACCTTCAGAAATTACAGTAAATTCTGGAGGTGGTGGAATTATAATATTTAGATCATCTGCATTTATCGGAGTAACTTCCTGAATTGTCAATCCATTTTCCTCCTTTGGTGAGAATTTGTCACCTCTATCAATGCTGGATTGAGAAGGTAAACTAGCACTTCTAGCTAGAGCAGAGCTAACATATTGTCCTGAGCTCCTTTTATGCAGCTGGAGGAAGGCTGATCCAGCATTCATTTTCTTCTCTGAAGTACTCTGAGTTCTTCTATTTACTCGCACCTTGGATTGTGCATCTTCAGTATCAGCCAGCAATTTGGAATCTGTTGTTTCTAGGTGAGAGGTTTTAATGGAAGGATTAATGGATCTTCCTTTAGCACTTTTATCAAAGTGAGCTCCTTGGTGAAAAGCTGTTAGCTCTCTTATAACGTTAGTTAGAGGTTCTTCTGATGTACCAAGCTGCTTTGTTGACTCTTTTGAAGTGTCAGGCACTGTGACAACATAAGATGCTGTTGGCTGATCTGGTATTTCAGCTTCTGGCATGACTCCATACGTGACAAATGCTTCATTTTCTAATGACTTTGAGGGAACAATTTTGTAGGTTGTCATTCCAATCTTTGGTATATAGTCTCTTGTGATTTCATTTGAAGGCTTAGGCTTAGGCTCAGACTCACACTTATATAGCACTGGAATCTTTGTCGGACTTTCTGGACTTCTGCTGGCATCTTTGGTTGACAATGATGCAAGAGAATCATTGGATGCTGAGCATTCTTTAGCTGGTTGGTTAACATGCATCTTATCCTGCTTATCAGCAAGTGTGCATTCAGTTGCATCAGCAGACATATTTGATGCTGGCGCATAATTCTGTTGCTCTGAAGACTCCAGCAGAGTAAAATTATTGACTTGTGGGCATTCTGCAGAAGTGCCTTTCAAGGTTGCATATGATGTTAGGATAACGGTACTCTCTGTTGCACCAGTACAGTGGACATTCTGAAAATCTACTTCTTTATTAGACTCTTCAGAATTACTTTTTTTAATTTCCAGCTCATTGATCTCCACTGTGTCGGAATGTTTTTGATTGTCTTTATCAGGTACATTTGATGATGGAGAATTGGCAGAATGTCTTGCCACAGGACTGGTTCCAGCATCACCAGAAATGCTTGTTTCTTCTGAAGTTTGAATCAACTCTCCTGTTATTCGTTTATCGGGTGGTAACATGGTCTTCACGCTTGGCATTCCATCTGAATCTCTCTGATACATATCACTGTGTTTATTTTCTGCAATCTGTTGTTCTTCAACTAAAATTCAAGCAAAGAATTCGATCAGTTTACTTGCATGAGAATGTTTTCCAACAGTACGTTGAAATTCCTCAAGAAGCTTACATTATGGATGTAAATATAAGCAAGAGAAATGTACAACAAAATATCTAATGGGGTTCCTGCATTTGCTGATTCAACACAAATTCCTCATGGCACTACTTACGGCAAGTATCATTTTTTCCATGAAATGGTAGATAAAAGGATACAATACTTTGTTATTCAAATAACTAGTTGCACTCACTGATGAGATAATACTCGTCACTTGAAGAACTCACCATAACTATAGACCAGTTACAATGATCAATTCCACTGTGTTTTTTAGTTAATTTTGACCAAAAGCAGACATATGAATCAGGTTTTTAAAAGATGAGACAATGACACTAAAAAGGCTGTCAAGCATAGAGATACCACATGAAGGTTAAACAGACAGGAGACTGTACAAAAGAATATTCTGTCCTGGCCTTTAAATCAGGGATCAGAGATGTTGTTCTGTTTAAATTAAGCAAGACGATCCATTAGATCAAAAGTGTTCTTTTATTTTGCATTATCATAAATACTGAGTTGTACTGATTGAACTGGATAATTCTGATCGTCCACGTTTCTCCTGGAGTTTCATCGATGTACATCATGTCAAAAAGATCAAGATGTAGTTCACCTGCAGCAGAATTTTACTGTTCTGCTTGTTTCTTGTTGCCACACAAACAGATATTGGGCACACAATTCAACTATTCTAAATGAAGTCGCAAGAGGTTTGTTTGAAGTAAAAACAAGTCTATTGCACTGGATAACTTGTTTCTGTGATAGAAAGTAGACATAATTCTATGTATTAGATGCATAAACTATTTGTCCAGTTACCTCCTCAGCACCTCATGTCTGTATATTTACTTTTGGCTCCTCTTTTACTACTTTTGGAAATAGGGTTAGTGGGAACAGTCTCTGACCCAACAAGAGAGATAGGGAGGTGATGGGAAATGGAAAATTAAAACCTCTGCAAACATTACTCCTGTAAACGTTGACCATCTACATTTTGACTGAAGGTTGCATTTTATGTACTTATGTATCAGTTAAGTTTCTACAGTTAATATCAATAATGCGCATGCATATATTTCTAAACTGTACATTACTAACTTGGATGAAGACAGTGAATGTACAGTAGGCCCCCCATACCAGCGGGAGATATGCTCCAAGACCTACCGCAGAAACCCAAAACCACAGACAGAAACTAACCCATTCATTTAAATGGAAAATTTACCTTCGCAGCAGCCCACTGGTCCCTGGTTCTGGAACGTTCCCTGTAATATGCTCGGGCTGCAGTAAATCATGGGTAACCGAAAACGCAGAAAACAATTCTGCGGATACAGGGGTCACTCTGGACTATTGCCAAGCTTATGGATGACTCAAAAATAGGTGGTAAGGCAAAGCTCAGAATGACAAAGTTTGCAGATTATATAGACAGGTGAAATTTGTCAGATGGAATATCACATCGGAACAAGTGAAATTAGGAATAATAGACTAGTTGATTATTATTTAAATAGAAGAAGACTGCAGAAACCTACAGCAGAGATGGTCACACAAAACTAACACAAATTCCATAAGTAATAGGCAAAGCAAACAGAATCTTGGCCATTAATTCAAAGAGAATGGAGTATAAAAGTAGGGAGACTTCACTGAAACTATACAATACACTAGTCAGACCACAGCTGGAATATTAGAAACATTTCTGTTCCCCTTTCCTACAGAAAGACATACTGGCATTGGAGGCAGACTAAAGAATACACATTGATTGATTTTGCATACAGAGAGATTATCTTAAGAGTAAGAGGCTGTGTAGTTTGGATTTATACTCATTCTAAACCAGCTCCTTAAGGGACATGTCAGGATAGATGCAGAGAGGTTGTTTGCATAATCTCAGGGTATGGGGGTCATCCAATTCGGATAGAGGAAAGGAATGCTTTACCACAGAGGGTCATCAAAGCTAGGTCATTAAGTACATTTAAGGTGGAGACAGACTTTTATTCAGTAAAGGAATCAATGGTTATGGAGAAAAGAGAGGAAAGTGGACTTTAGAATTGAGATCAGCAATGATCTCATTGAACGGCTTTGCATACTTGATGGACTGAATGGCCTATTTCAGTTCCTATGCCTTTTGGTCTGAACAAGAAAATTCAGGACAATCCAGTTTACATGTTAACTTCATTTCTGAAGACTTAAAATTCCCCACAGATTTTTGTTATTTATATATGGTACTTACCATTTGTGTTTGCCACTGATAGATCCTTATCTATATCTGTCTTTGAATTTTTATCCTTTTCTGTCACAATTTGGTTGCAAACATCTTCAGCTGTACTTATTCTGTTAGGACAAGAAAAAAATTGGGGACACAAATATTATAAAGGGTTTGTATTAATTTGTACATTGATTTTACAAAACATTTAACGTTCAAACAAAAATGGAGTGAGAGATGATTTTGACCACTTTATAAAGACAATAGTTATAATTACAATGCACAGTAATTCAAATTGATCTAGCTCACAGTTTTAAAATTACGTCAAAATTAAACTGTCATTATTAAATTTGATCGAACTGGAAATACAAGGTTAACAGATTTTGATCGATTGAAAAGTTGAGTTATAGTATTAAAATAAGCATAAGGCGATACCTTTGTGATAATATTAACAGAATATGCTAAGTTTAGCACCAGTTGATGATATGAAAGAAATTAACATTAAATATCAATACAGTTTAAATGCTTTACAAATACAATAGGATCTCAGCTCGGGTACAAAGAGGGATAAAAGTGTGATTTTGTAATATCAAGCCAACGTAGACAAGGAGGGAGTCCTGTGCTGAGTTGTTTTTATTTCTATTCCACTACTTAATCCCACTTTTTTTTTTCTGAATAGCTAAATTATCCAGTATGATAATCAATTTACTTGCATGAGACTTGGACTGTGAGCCAGTATAATGGCAAGAAGTTCAACCACTTTCAGTTAAGCCACTTTTAGAAACTTTAAAGACGACAAAGATCAAAAATATCAGTTGTTTGGCCTGGGAGTTCACCCAAGCTCCCATGCCAAACAACTGAATTGGGCTGACCATGCAACCAGAATGCCTGATACTTTTGTTTTATATTCCTGAACGTGGGCAATGCTGGCATAGAGTCATAGAGATGTACAGCATGGAAACAGACCCTTCAGTCCAACCCGTGTATGCCAACCAGACATCCTAACCCAAACTAGCCCCACCTGCCAGCACCTGTCCCATATCCCTCCAAACCCTTCCTATTCATATACCCATCCAATTGCCTCTTAAAAGTTGCAATTGTACCAGCCTCCACCACATCCTCTGGTACCTCATTCCATAACACATAACACCCTCTGCGTGAAAAAGTTGCCCCTTAGGTCTCTTTTATATCTTTCCCCTCTCACCTTAAACCTATGCCCTCTAGTTCTGGATTCCCTGATCCCAGGGAAAAGACTGTGTCTATTTATCATATCCATGCCCCTCATAATTTTGTAAACCTCTATAAGGACACCCCTCA
>NC_057716.1:63260998-63275573 GCF_004010195.1 Chiloscyllium plagiosum
AGTTCTGTATCCAAATGGCTAGTTCTCCCTGTATTCCATGAGATCTAACCTTGCTAATCAGTCTCCCATGGGGAACCTTGTTGAACGCCTTACTGAAGTCCATATCTACTGTTCTGTCCTCATCAATCTTCTTTGTTATTTCTTCAAAAAACTCAATCAAGTTTGTGAGACATGATTTCCCATGCACAAAGCCATGTTGACTATACTGATTCAGTCCTGACTAGCATTTATTGCCTACCCCTAGTTACCCTTGAGAAAGTGGTGATGAGTTGCCTGCTTGAACCACTACAGTTCTTGAACTCCTACAAAAGTGAATCTTCTACCTTTTCCTGCGTTGCATTCTCACGTTGGTTAAAGAAAGTGCTGTAAGGACAGCCTAGAGGCTACACTTAGGACTTCTGATAACAACTTCAAATCTTGGAGAAGTGTACCCAGAAGCACTGCACTTGACACAACCAATTAAAAAAGAATGTGACCGTCTTTGAAAACTAATGCACAACAGAATCAGGTGAAAACCCAAGCTGAGGAAATTGCAAGTGGTGTACAATGATAACTTGAGCTTAAATGTATAGGGTATGATCACAAAATTTAGTAGTGTGGTAAAGAGTGAAGATATTAGCCATAAACTGCAAGAGAATATTAATGGACTGGTCAGTTGGAAAGAGGAGGTGCAAATGGAATTCAACGCAGAAGAGTGGGGTAACGCACTTGGGGAGGGATAACAAATCAAGGGATTACGTGATGAATGGTTGTACCCTGGAAAATACTAAAGATCAGAGGCATCTTGGTATGCACATCCACAGATCCCTAAAGGTAGAAGGGCAGGCAATGTCATTAGGGATACTAGCCTTTGCTAAACAAGGCATAGAGTACAAAAACAGGGATGTTATAGTGAAAATAATACTTCGGTCAGAACTGGAGTATTATTCTCATCACCACATAAAAAGAAGGATCTGGGTGCACGAGCAAGGTTGAGAATATTTGCCAAGATGTTTCCTGGTCTGGAGTACCTGAGCTATGAGGAAAGATTAGATAGGTTAGAGTTGTTTTCCTTGGAGCAGATTGAGATGGGATTTGAGAGAGATTAATTATATTAAGGGCATAAACAGGGTAGAAAGGAAGGCATTTTTGTCTTTAGTAGAGAGATCAATAATCACGAGCTATACATTTATCGGGTAGAAGTTTAACAGGAGAATTAAGGAGAAAGCTTTTCACCTGAAAAATGATGGAAGTCTGGAACTCACTATCTTAATGGGTTGCTGAGTTAAAAACTCTCATAACAGTTAAGGAAGATTTAGATATCCACTTGCATTGCCATAGTCTACAGGGCTATTAGCCAAGAGCGGGAAAATAGGATTAGTGGGATCAGATCTTTGTTGACCAACCTCAGCATTATATGACAATGGGCATTCTCCTGGTCATGCATAAGAAGGCCACCCCTGTGCCCGAAACGTCGAATCTCCTGTTCCCTGGATGCTGCCTGACCTGCTGTGCTGTTCCAGCAATAAAGTTTCAACTCAGATCTTTGTTGACCAACCTCAGCATTATAGGACAATGGGCATTCTCCTGGTCATGCATAAGAAGGCCACCAACAATGTAATTCACCAGCTGCATACGTGGGAAAAAAGCAGAGTTAATGTTTCATCAGAACCAAGTCACCAGAATTGAAACGTTAACTTAGCTTTCTTCCCACGGATGCTGTCAGACCTGCTGAGCTTCCCCAATTTCTGTTTTGTTTGAGATTTTCATCATTCACAGTTCTTTGTTTTATATAATTCACTCACACTTACTTGCCCTCAGATTTGATATTAGTTTCTTTATCTGTCACAGCAAACGAATTATACTCATCCGAAGTCTGTACATTTTGAAAACTGGATGCGCCATTTAGGGAAATTGGTGGGCACAGTGCCTCGTCTCCTTTACTAACAACAGCTTTTGTATCATTGACGTCTGGAGCTCTGATTTCTTCTGTTTCAATAATCTCTTCAAGATTACCTTCCGATCCAATGCCAGCTGTACCCATAAGAAAACAAGATTTAAGTCTGTATTCATGACAAACCTACGCTAGCAATTTATGAAGTTGTTTATAACTAAAAGGTTCAAAAATTGAACATATACATTTCATATACATGTACTTTGGTAGGATCAAATCCTCAATGCAAACCTGTTAAAATATTTTGCATTTTCCATTGTTTCAAAATGTACAATATTTAATTTCAAAATGCATTCAAAACTTATCAGGATAACATCCACTACAACAGTGCCAATATCTCCTGTCATATTTGTTTTCAATGCTTCTGCCCTCACATTTGGCTCAAAAGGTGATAGAATTAGGGATCTAATGTTTTGCATTGCCTTAGGGTCTTCAGCCACATGGTGCTGCACTCTTAGCTCTAGATGTCCTGCCCCTGGACACCCACCATTTCCTGTGGGAGGAGAAGGAGCAGGTTGTACTTTGCACATCTGTGGTTCATGCAGGCAGTTGCACATGTAAATGTGCTGGTATTTTGAGGTAGAACTTCATTACATTTCTTTTTTATAAGTGGGATGCTCAAAGCATAGCTTATTCAAGAGAAAATCTAAAGTTCCAAGAGATATTTGAAGATGCGAAGTATTGATGAGAATAGATCTAAAGACTCTTTGAAAGAAGTGACTGTGGGCAATACAGGATGTCTTCTGGGTTTGTTATTAGATATGAACAAATGCACATACAAACTGGATAAACTCACTGGAATTGTCATGCTTATCTGTACCATCAAGACATTTGAATCCTCTGCCCTTTAAATGCGTTTAAAAACAAAATGAGTACTTGTTATTTCACCGCCTGTTGATATAAGCCCAAAGACTGTCATTATAAGATATTTTCTGCATGATTAATTTCACAATATGACATTATCACAGTGTATTGTTTGTCGGCATGGACAGGTTGGACCGAAGGGTCTGTTTCCATGCTGTACATCTCTATGACTCTATGGTAATTGAGTCTCTGATGTGGGGCTATGAATACAAATGCTTGTTTCTTTTAAATAAGGGATTTAGTTCTTCATGGCATACACTTTAATGAAATGAATACGTTTTTACTGAACAAAAGTATTTATCTTAAAAGGTTAAGTCATCAATAGACACCTAAAATTTTGGTGCTGAGCTCTGCCCACTGGATACTAGGTGAGATGACATGGAGCAAATAAGGATACAAAGAGTAATAGGGAGGAGACATGACTTGGTATAGAATCATAAGAGTCCCTACAGTGTGGAGACAGGCTCTTCAGCCCAACAAATCTGCACCGACTCTCCGAAGAGTAATCCACCCAGACGCATTCCTTGACCCTATTACTCTACATTTACCCCTGACTAATGCATCTGACCTACACACCCCTGAATAGTATGGGCAATTTAGCTTAGCCAATTCACCTGACCTACACACCTTTAGATTGTGGGAGGAAACTGGAACATCCAGAGAAAACCCACGCATACACGTGGAGAATATGCAAACTCCACATAAACAGTTGCCCAAGGCTCGAATTGAACTCGGGTCCCTGGCACTGTGAGGCAGCAGTTCTAACCAGTGAGCCACCGTGCTGCCGTATGAGGCTATAAGTTCTGTGAGATGAGTAGAGGGACACAGATTTGCATAGACTGTATGGGTGGTGATAGGGGTGGGTAGGCAACTCGGCCAGGCCATGGAGAATTAAGGTGTGCCCTTATACAAGTCACCTCCACATTTGGCAACCAATGTAGCTGCCTCCAAAATCCTTCGAAGGGAGTGGGGGGCCTCAACTTCTGTTAATACTCACATTCCTGGTTCAAAACATTAGTCCATCCAGGGCATTACCTCCTGACTCAGACAGTTTTCAGACACAGCGCTTCTGATTCAGGAGCAAATATTCAGGTCATAGTCTATTAAAAAAAACTAGTTTCTGTTTATCTAAAGTTGCAAATTTTAGATGTTACAATGTGAATCAATGGCATTTCCTTTAGTGTCAGCGAATATTCACATTATTTATTTTCAGGTACACATAATTATGAAACTAAACAAACTTCAATAAGTGGGTGCAAACAGAATACCATCCTGAATTTCCTTGTCTGCCAAATACTGCAGCTACCCACAACAGCATGCAATGGATCCCAATAGCTTCACTGGAGCTCCCTTGAGGCATGATCCCTTCCAAGCTCCCAGTGGGCAAGGTACACCACCCATACCTTCTCAGTTCATCTGAGTTTAGCAAACAGACTAGATATATCTCTTCTTCTCCTTCCATTTAATATTGAAATCATCAGAAGCAATTTTCTCGCTCAACATTCCTCATATGCAATACCCAGCAATGTGTTTGAACATCCTATTTAAAGACTTGAATGCTGATAAGGGAAGTGGATTGAACTTTAAAATGTAGCTCATTTTAAACTGGAATTGGTATACAATAACTTGTGTGCAAAAGTAGTCGTTAATTTCCACTCTATCTGAAATAAAAATGCAGAAAGAAATTCCAGGGGAACTAAAAATACAGACGTGGAAATCACAGGGTCAGTGCTGAAGATAGAAATAAGTTTGCTCATGACTGCTCACTATGTGGTCTTTTGAATGAACTCCACCAGGATGCTTCTGTAGTCAGCCTCCCACTTGGTACAGCAATTCAGTCTTGACAGGGTATACGAAAATCTGATGGAACAATCAGCATTCAACGTTTTGTGTATGTGTGTAGATGTGATGTATGTATTTGATTTATTTCACTGTTGTTTGCCTTTGTGTGCGAGAAACTTTAGATGTACTGTTGACCAAGTGCCCACTTCATTGAAGACATAGCAATGGCAAATGACTGCATAACCACAATATGCATGTAAACTGTTTTTTTTTCAGTGGGATACTTTGGAATTCAGTTGCAGTCAGTCTATAGCCACGACAGCAGAAACCCTATACAAAGGAACTGCAGGCTCCAACTCAAAAATATAATACTAATACTTGCCACTGATACAGATCTAGCAGTGTTAAATCACAGTTATGGGCAACAGGTCTTCTGTAATCTATAACTGTGGTTATGTAGTCATTCACCATTGCTACATCTTCAATGAAGTGAGCACTTGGTCAACAGTACATCTGAAGCCAAAACAGAAACATTTCTGGCATACAAAGGCAAACAACAGTGAAACAAATCAAACCCATACATCACTATTATAGTAGAACTTAAATTAATTCAGTTCATCAATCTTGTAGTATGCCAATCTTTCATTTTGCAGAAAACAAGACCATTAGATGTTGGAGGAGAAGCACGTCATTTGGTCCATCGTGTCTATTATTCATGATCAATCTGATGATCTTCAATTCCGCCTTCTTACCTTTACCAGTTAAGGCTGTATTAGGCTCTGGTCTGACCGTATTTAGAACATTGTGAGAATTTTGGGTCCCACATAGAACACAGAACAGTACAGTACAGGAACAGGCCCTTCGGCCCGTGATGCTGTGCCAAACATGACACTATATGAAACTAATTCCTTCTGCCTGCCCTTGGTCCATATCCCTCCATTCCTTGCATATTCATATGCTTATCTAAAAGTCCCTTAAATGCACTTATCGTATCTGCCTCCATCACCATCCCCGACAGTGTGTTCCAGACTCCTACTACTGTGTAAAAAACTTGTCCCTCACCTCTCCTTTGACTTTCTCCCCCTCACCTTAAATGCATACATGCTAGAATTAGACTTTTCAACTCTGGGAAAAAGATTTTAACAATTAAAACTATTTGTCCATCTCATAATTTTATTGGTTTCGATCAAGTCTCCCTTCAGCCTCCACATGGAACAGAAACAGCCGGAGTTTTTCTAGCTTCTCCTCTAGTTCATACCCGCTATCCAGGCAGCATCCTAGCAAACCTCTTCTGCACTCTCTCCAAAGCCTACACATCCTTCCTGTAATGTGGAAAAAAGAAGTGAATGAAGTACTCGAAGTGTGGCCTCAAAGTCTTATAAAGCTGCAACATGACATCCTGATTCTTGTACTCAATTCTCTGACCAATAAAGGCAATAAAAGCAAGCATGCCATACATCTTCTTGACCACTCTATCTATTTATGTAGCTACTTTCAGGGAGCTATGGACTTAAACCCCAAGATCCTTGGGTACGTCAGAGCTGTTCAGAGTCCTGCTAGTAACTGCATATTTTTCTATAACATTTGCTCTCCTAATGTGCAGTACCTCTCAGTCCATATGTTCATCTGATCTATATCCCGCTGTATCCTTTGACAAGCTTCAACAATATCCACAACTTTTTAAATTACTAACCCACCCACCTACATTAAGGAAGAACATGCTGGCCTTGGAAGAAGCCAGAGGAGTTTTACAAGAGTGATCCCAAAGATGAACAGCTTGTCAAATGAGGAGTGGTTACGAACTCTGGATCTGTATTCAGTGGAATTTGGAAGGATGAGGAGGAATCTCATTGAAAGTTACAGAGTACTGAGAGGACTGGATAGAATGGACATGGAGAAGATCTTTCCACTGGTAGGAGGGGCTAGGACACAAAGACACAGCTTTAGAGGGAAGATACAATGCTCTAGAACTGAGAGGAGGAAGAATTTCTTCAGTCAGAAGGTGGTGAATCCATGGAACCCGCTGCCACACAAGGCTGTCTCGGCAAAATCACTGAGTATATTTAAGACAGATAGTTAGATTCTCGATTGGCAAGGGGATCAATGTCAGAGGGAGACAGCATTTGAATGGTGTTGAGAAACATATCGACTTTGATCAAATGATGTAGCAGACTTGATGGGCCAAATGGCCCAATTCTATTCCTATATCTTGCGGTTATATGCTCTCCTGTTCTCTCAGTCACATTCACAGCATCCTCTCAGCTGGCCATTTATATATGCTTTTGGACTACAGTAAATTCCATGAATGATTGTGCTGTTTCTGATCACTTCTTTTCTTCCATCAGTTGTACAAAGGCCAAATGAAACAAACACAATCGAGAGCATAAATGGGTTGGAAATTAAAAATCATATGCTTGTAAATATATCTAAAAAACCTCAGTATTCAAGATGCAGAGCTCTACAGAAATGAGACTTTCACATATTCATCACTTTGAAAAATATTGATGGTGTTTGTGAGCTTCACGTTATCACTGAAACTTGGATGTTTGACTATCAGTGCAGATGTTTAAAGACCCAGATGACACGATCTCTCTGGTATACATAGCCCTGTTCAGAACATTACAGTTACCCTAACAACAGACACTGTTAAAATTGGCCCTCCTAGAACTTGACAGCCTTTATGTTTTGTACTTCTGGATCTCCCTCTTACCAAAAGAATAGATATAATTGTTATTTTCAAGAAATATCATGACACTATTAAGGAATTTCAGGCCAGTTACCACTCCTTTTGGTATTTGTAGTCTTTTGCACTCATAATTCTCCAAACAAATATAAAACTTACCTGTTGTATACCTCCTGTGACTATAAAATCTTGCAGTAATGCTGCATGTTTGTATCATTTAACTAAGAGTCCCGGGTGTTAATCAATTTAACACCAGTCCAAGTGGCAGGAATGCTTCGAGCACATAATTAATTAGTTGCTCAGCTGTGAACATTCCACCACTCTTCACAACATACATTTTATACAGCTTAATCAAAATAAAAATACCAACCCAGATTTATACATACTCAATGCACTCAGAATATTATCAGAGCATTTTAGGATATTGAAGAGATAAATCTCCCTAAGAAAATTAATTCAAAAGAACAAGAGTTGTCTTTAGTGCATGGAAATAGGAAATGTTGGAATGGAATAGAAGATATTCAATTAAGTTGAAGAAAAAGACAAGAATAAAGAAGTTTGCTGAATTAAATGAGGAAGGGAGATGATGCAGTTCACAAAATAGTCACAGTCCATTCAATTCACTCAGTAGAGCTGAATTTTTACATGTGTAGACAAGAAAAACAATGGTCAATTATTTCAGCTGTGTTTTCTTTTTAAAAAGAGCTGCTCTCTTAAGACTATTTCCAGTGTGTGAAATTGTTTTTATAAATCTGGGCATAATTGCTGAATGGGAGTAGCCAGTCATTAGTAAATCTCTTCCCAAGAGACTTAATTTCAACTTCTACATACCAGTAGTTGAATAATGATATTATTTCAAATTTTGCAGCGTGAAGGAAACCACAAGGTCGAAGTATTCTTAAGAGGTAAACAATGTTTCTTGTGGGATCGGGAGGAATACATACAGGAATGTGATTAGACTTTTTAGAGCCAATGGGAGTGCAGGCTCTTGAAAGAAGGTGATTGCTTTCTGATTGCTATTTACTTGTGATGAACATTTTCCACATTGACAAAAACAACCTCTTTGTTTAACAGCTTAAAAAGCAGAACAAAATATTTTCTTGTTCAAATGTATAAATGCAGTAAACTTGTGTGCATTTTAAACAAATGCATGATCAATTCAGCAAGTTTGCTAAATGCAGGTCGATCTTTAGAGTAGAGACAAAAGCTACACTAGACTTTGTGAAAAAAGATACCCTGCATCTGCAGTTTAATTTCAGGGAGTTTAACTGTCTGCTGAAGTATCTGTAATAAACTGAAATTGATGACTGCATGCACTTTCATTCTACATGAGAATGTTGTAACTTCAACAAAAGCAGTTCATTGTGATCTATGAGGCCAAACTGTAATTTGCAGATGTGAATTCAAGTGCTGAAGCAGTACATTTTCTTCTCATGATTGCTTGTAAGTAAAATAACCCAAATCAAAACGAGCTAAGCGGCTTAAATTCAATCTAGAATTCAGATTGGACAAAGGCTTTACACAATTTTCCAAGATAATAATTTTTAAGTAGTTGGTTGTATAAGTCATTATTTAACACAGTTTAAGTGTTAAACTTTTGAATCTAAAACATGGTACATTAGCTTTCCTTAAGGATATGATTAAAATGATCTTGTCCTTAACTGGCTCTACTCTCATCTTAAAATACAGTACAAAAAGAAAATAGGAATCAAGAAAAAAGACAGAAAAAGGGAAGGATTTTCAAATGGCAGGTCATAGAGATGTACGGCACGGAAACAGATCCTTCTGTCCAACTCATCCATGTCAACCAGATATCCCAACACAATGCCAGCACCTGGCCCACATCCCTCCAAACCCTTCCTATTCATATACCCATCCAAATGTCTTTTAAATGCAATTGTATTAGCCTCCACCACTTCCTCTGGTAGCTCATTCCATACATGTACCACCCTCTGCGTGAAAAAGTTGCCCCTTAGGTCTCTTTTATATCTTTCCCCTCTCACCATAAATCTATGCCCTCTAGTTTTGGACTCCCCCCACCCCAGGGAAAAGACTTTGTCTATTTATCCTATCCATGCCCCTAATAATTTTATAAACTTCTGTAAGGTCACCCTTCAGCCTCCAATGCTCCAGGGAAAACAGCCCCAGCCTATTCAACCTGTTCCTATAGCTCAAATCCTCCAACCCTGGCAACATCCTTGTAAATCTTTTCTGAACCCTTTCAAGTTTCACAACATCTTTCCGATAGGAAGGAGACCAGAATTGCAAGCAATATTCCAAAAGTGGCTTAACCAATGCCCTGTACAGCTGCAACATGACCTCCCAACTCCTGTACTCAATACTCTGACTAATAAAGGAAAGCATACCAAATGCTTTCTTCACTATCCTATCTACCTGCGACTCCACTTTCAAGGAGATATGAACCAGCACTTTAAGGTCTCTTTGTTCAGCAACACTCCCTAGGACCTTACCATTAAGTGTATAAGTCCAGCTAAGATTTGCTTTCCCAAAATGCAGCACCTCACATTTATCTAAATTAAGCTCCACCTGCCACTTCTCAGCTCACTGGCCCATCTGATCAAGATCTCGTTATAATCTGAGATAACTTTCTCCGCTGTCCACTACACCTCCAATTTTGGTGTCATCTGTAAACTTACTAACTATACCTCTTATGCTCACATCCAAATCATTTATATAAATGATGAAAAGTAGTGGATCCAGCACCAATCCTTGTGGCACTCCACTGGTCATAAGCTTTCAGTCTGAAAAACAACCCTCTACCACCACCCTCTGTCTTTTACCTTTGAGCCAGTTCTGTATCCAAATGGCTAGTTCTCTCTGTATTCCATGGAATCTAACCTTGCTAACCAGTCTCCCACATGTCTGACAAACCTGACTTAATATTTTGAAGAGTTTTCAGTAGTATTATTAAACATTGACTTATCAACTATCATTTATATGGATATCCAAAAATATTTAAGATGGTTCCACATGAAAAGTAGGGGTCCATAACTGGTGTTTTAAACATGAAATAAAGGCAAGTACACTGTACAAAGATAAGTTGGTTAAAGTGGACTGAGTACATAAGTTAAAAGGAAGTTTGTAGACAAAAGGTATTAGAGACTTAAGTAGATGTTTTATACATGGCTAACTGGCATTGCAAACTGAAAATAAAAGGTGTGGAAATGCTGTGAAGATTAATGATAGACAAGAAAATGAAGCAAGTTTTAAAAAGCAGCAAGCACGGTGGCACACGGTGGCACTGCTGCCTCACAGCGCCAGAGACTCGGGTTCAGTTCCCGCCTCAGGCAACTCTGTGTGGAGTTTGCACATTCTCCCAGTGTCTGCATGGGTTTCCTCTAGGTGTTCCGGTTTCCTCCCACAATCCAAAAATGTGCAGGTTAGGTGAATTGGCCATGCTAAATTGCCCGTAGTGTTAGGTGAAGGGGTAAATGTAGGGGAATGGGTCTGGGTGGGTTATGCTTCGGCGGGTCGGTGTGAACTTGTTGGGCCAAAGGGCCTGTTTCCACACTGTAAGTAATTTAAATCTAAAATGTAAAAAAAGAGGACTAAACTGAAATAAACAGCAATTAATTATATTTGGGGAAAACTAGCAAGGAACATAAAAACAAACAGTAAAAATGATCTGCGAGTATAAAACTGAACTAAAATCACCAGAATTAACAGTGATCCATTAGAGGACGAGATTAGGAAATTAATAATAGGAAACAAGGAAATAGCAGAGGACTTGAGTAAGTATTTTGTATCCATTTTCAGACTGGAAGATAAAAACAGCATATCAACATTTATATATTTAAAAATATCAAGCAGCCAAAAGGAAGAGAATAATTTGAAACAAAAAGAGGGGAAAATTAACAGAATTTTGAACAGGCAAGTCCCCTGGACCCAAAGCTCTAAATCTTAGCATGTCAGAGGGTGCATTTTCAGTGAATGCATTTATTGTATATTTGTAAATGTTAGATTCACTGTTGGTCCGACTGTTGGTCATCGAATCTACCAGCACCCAAGCTACAGATCTTCACAAAAAATGTTAAAGCTTCTAAACGTTCCTCAATGCCAGAAAGAGTCCAGCAGTTTGTAAAAATTAGAAGAATGGAGACAAAGTCGGGAACTAAAGAAATGTCAGTTAGTCTAACGTCTCTCATTGGAAAATGGTAGAAAATTAGAAAATGCTTTCCTCTAAAGAGATAATGGAGGGTCATTTACGAAGAGTTGACATGGTTGGTGAAAAGGAAAACATATTTGTCAAATATATTAGAGATTTTTCAGCACGTATCAGGCAGAGTAAAGAGGAACCAAAAGATTTCCAAAAGGCATTTGATAAGGTGCCATATAAAAGCTAAGTGCACCAGATAAGACCTATTGTGAGAGGTCATTTTAAGTTTGTCAAATTATAACCATTGGAGTGCCACAGAGCTCAATGCTGGGCCTTAACTATTTACTATACATGCTGCTGGTGAGACCATATTAGAGGACTAGATACAGTTTTGTGCATCTTTCTTAAGTTGGGACATACTTGCATGGAAGCAGTTCAGAGGAAGCTCACTAAGCATATTCTTAGGATGAGGGGGTTTGTCTTAAAAACAAATGATTGAACAAGGTGGACCCATAAACGTTTAGAAAAAAAGATAGGTCATCTTATTAAAACATGAGCTTTTAAGGAGGTATGACAGAGGTGATGCCTGGAAGATGTTTCGTCCTCAGGGGGGAATTCTAGAACTAGGGGACATCATTTCAAATTAAGGGGTCTCCCATTAAGGAATGAAATGAGGAAGAATTTCTCCCTCAAAAGGTGTTCATCTTTGTAATTCTCTTCCCCAACAAATATTGGAGACTGGCTCGTGGAATACATTCAAGTCCAACTTAGAGAATTTTTTGGTTGATAAGTGAGTTAAGGATAACTGCGGTTGGGGGAGGGTGGGGGTGGGGAGGTGACTGGGTGGGCACTAGAGAATAGGGTGAAAGCCAAGATACGATCTTATCTGCAGTGATTTATGCTATGGCCTCAAATCGTTCATCATATTTTCCGATGGCTTAAATAATAGGACACATCAAAATTCTGCCCATAGTAAAATAAGTGGCATATTACAGTAGGGCAGATGGAAGCAAAATAATTTCAATGTAAGGTAGATAGAGAAATGTGACTTAAAAAACATGACACTTACTTTTGAAAGGCTGAATCTTGAGAAGCTGTTGAAATTCAAGAAACCTGGAGAATCTTAATTGCTAAGGTATGTTCATCAGGTACCGACGGGAAAAGAGAGGGAGAAGACGGAATAAGGCATTGAAAGAATGCAAGACAATAACTGATGGCAAGGTGCAGGCAAGAGGTGAGAGAATGCGAGGGATGGTGGTAGGGATAAAATTGCAATTTGCAGCAATATTTAACTTGTTACTTTGTTTACTCAGTCCATATCTCAAGACTGAAGGAATTGCTATCGTTCTATTAAGACCAGGATCAAACGATCATTTCTCGTTCATTTTAAAATTAAATGTTTTCAACAGTTTGGGACTCTACTCACTGGAGTTTAGAAGAATGAAACATATCAGATTCTTAAGCAACATGACAGGTCAAACGCTGAGATGATTCCTCTCATGGGAGTGTCCAGGACTTGAAAGCATGGAGTTAGAATAAAGAGGCACCAATTTAAAACTGAGTTGAGGAGGAGTTTTTTGACTCAAAGGGTTAAGAATCTTTGGAACACTTTACCACAGAGAGCTGCAGGGGCCAGGTTATTGTGTGTATTTAAGGCTGTGATAGATTCTTGATCAGTAGGAGGATCATGAGTTATGGGGACAGGGCAGGAAAGTGAACATGCTGAGTGTTGGATCAGCTATGATCCTATTGAATCATGAATAGTCTCAAGGGGCTGAACAACCTACTCCTGTTCCTATTTGTTATGGTCTTATGTTTTTAACAAGATGATGTTTACTCATTTATTTTTCTTTTTAAGAGCCACATACACATTCATGCATGAAAGTAAAAGTCATCACAAGTTTTTGAGCAGCCACATTTCAAACACAATAATATTAATTTATATCAGATAGAGAAGAGCAGTTATACAGGCAAAATATTCTTTTCGACAAAAGTAGTAATCAAGTGGTCATGAATTGACACATTTCACATTGTGCCCGATTTCTTTTACATTTATCAAATGTGGATTGAAGGTCAATTTGCCATTACTAGTTAACACTATAGCCCAAAATTAATTTGCCATCTCATTCCAAATTGACTTAGATTTTTTTTTGGAAATCACGTGTAAAATTACAACAGTGAATGTCCTTCAAAAAGTACTTTAATGGCCATAAAATGCCTTGACATGTCCCAAGGTTTGAAAGAAACCATATAAAACAGCCTTTTTCTTAAACTATTTACTGAATCAAATGGCCTTTTTAAAAATAAAGTATTCTTACTGTATATGGTTTTCAAAAGTCATACCAACTTATTTTAGAGTTTTGCGTTAAAAAAAACTTTTGTTTTTAAACAGCCAAATTGATTTTTTTTAAGCAAATCATACATGCATGTTTCTTGGCCAGGAGGAAATAATTGCTGATAAGTGAGAAACATTTTTACCTTGACCATCAGCTGAGGTATCTGGTATTTTGTTAGCAGAAGCCTTATCTGCAGCATCAGGACTTGGGCATAAATCCACCGATCCTTGATTAAAATCTGGCAGAACAAATTACAATATTGTAAAGACAGAAATATCACTTTTCCATTTATGTTACCTTGATTAAAATCTTAATTACCTAGATAGCACATGTGCCTTGCCAATGATTACTCTGGAATTCTTACAAGAGCTCAAAGGATTAGTATCTCAATCCCCAACACAAATGCTTCAGTCAGAACAAATATAGATTTTGAATAACTTGACTTGCTTAAAATAAGTACACCTTTCTCATATAAAGAAAGGATATGAAATTAGATGCATCACATTAATCTAAATTTACAGTATTTCTTTAAATGTTTGATAAAGCCATATCAGATGCAAATTATTAAACCACCAAGGTCTTCATACTTTTTTTAAATGAGCAATTCAGTCTGCTTCTGATGAAATCAGTTTCAAATTAGTTTAAACAAATGAGAACTATTAAATATAAAAAGGGAATGATGGCACGTGGCTTAGGCAGTAAATTCCAGGGTGATGGACCCTGAAGACTAGGCAGCGGTGCTAGAAAAATGTAATCAGCTTGTATGGGTGGTCAAGGCAATGATTGCATCTATACAGAACATCTCATATCTACTCTGCACTATATCATAGTTTCGTGACTCAAGTGTGGGATTTGTTCAG